>NW_027601594.1:0-106703 GCF_053455715.1 Rhinoraja longicauda
AAAGAAAGCAGTCTGCAACATTCACCAAGAGAATGAAGACATCAGAGAAAGCTCAAGAGGCAAGTTACTTGATTGCTCAAATAATTGCCAAAAACAAGGAGCCACACACTGTTGCCGAAACCACTATAAAGGAATCTTGCTGTGCTATTGTTCGAAGAATGTTTGGGCCCGGATTTTGAGATAGAAGTTAATAAAATCCCTTTGGCATATAACACGATTGGGAAGACGTATTAAAGACATGTCTGATGACATTTAGCTGCAAATGAAGGATATTTTTCAAGACGATAATATGATGTTTACATTGCAATTAGATGAATCAACAGATGTAAGTGGGTTAGCACAATTACTGGTTTCTATACGTCTCATTCATAATGACAGAATTATTGAGCAATTCTTGTGTTGTCAAGAACTTCCAATGAGAAACTAGAGGTTAAGACATATTTAAAACTTTAGATTGCTTCATGAAGGAAAATAATTTGCCATGGATAAATTGTGTAGGAATATGCACAGATGGCACACCCTCAATGGTAGGTTCAACAAAAGGTCTTACAGCTTTAGCAAGGAAAGAGAATGAAAATATTATAACTACTCATTGCTTTTCACATCGCGAAGCACTAGTCGCGCAAACCATTAGAAATGAATTAAGAAAAATTATGGACAAAGTGGTTCAAATGGTCAATTACATTCAAAGTAGACCTCTTAAATCAAGATTATTTGCTCTTACTTGTGAAGAAATGGGGGCAAAGTTTAAAAACCTTATATTACACACAGAGGTTCGGTGGCTCTCAAGAGGTCGCATGTTTTATCGTGTATATGAATAAGGTAAATGATGCTTAAACTTATTGAGGAAAATCAGCAAAATGAATTCTGCGATCTAATTCAAAACAAACTTTGGTGCACAAAATTGGCATATCTTGCTGACATATTTGAACATTTGAATAAAATAAACACCAGTATGCAAGGAAAAGGAGAAAATATCTTAACAGCGGTAGATATAATTTGTGCTATGAGAGACAAGATAGCAATTTGGAAAAGGAAAGTGAAAGAAAGGATATTTTGAAATGTTTTCCAGAAACTGCTGAGTGCGAGCTAAAATGTGATATCAGCTCGCTAATTGTTGACCATTTAACATTGCTCGAAGAGAAATTTCATCATTAGTTCCCAAATGTTGAAATCAAAGACTATGATTGGATCAGAAAACGATTAAAAAAAATTCAGAGAGAGGGAGAGTGAGAGAGAGAGAGAGAGAGAGTGTGGGGGAGGGGGAGGGGGGAGAGAGAGGGGGGGAGAGAGAGGGGGGAGAGAGAGAGAGAGAGAGAGAGAGAGAGAGAGAGAGAGAGAGAGAGAGAGAGAGAGAGAGAGAGAGAGAGAGAGAGAGAGAGAGGGGGGAGAGAGGGAGAGGATATTTTGTGTGATGTGTGACTATTTTGCTTTATCTGAACTCCCTCTCTCCCCCTCTTTCTCTCTCCCCCTCTCTCTCTCTTCCCCGCCTCTCAAACTTTCACAAACTTTCCAAAACTTTCTCACCCGCACATTCTCGCTCTCCCTTTCTCTCTTTCCCTCCCTTCACCCTCTCTCTCTCCCTCTCTGTCTGTCTCTGTCTCTCTCTCTCCCCTCGATAGACCGCTCGACCTTAAAAACCAGGGATACCAGAGGAGCAAGATAGACCACTCGACCTTGAAACCAAAGATACTAGAGGAGCAAGATAGACCACTCGAACATGAAATCCAAAGATACTAGAGGAGCAAGATAGACCACTCGACCCTGAAACCAAAGATACTAGAGGAGCAAGATAGACCACTAGACCCTAAAAAAACATAGATACTAGAGGAGACAGATAGACAACTCGAACCTAAAAACCAAAGATACTAGAGGAGCAAGATAGACCACTTGACCCTAAAAAACCAAAGATACTAGAGGAGCAAGATAGACCACTCGACCCTGAAAACCAAAGATACTAGAGCAAGATAGACCACTCAACCCTGAAAACCAAAGATACTATCAATCAATCAATCAATCAATTTTATTTGTATAGCACATTTAAAAACAACCCACGTTGACCAAAGTGCTGTACATCTGATTAGGTACTAAGGAAAAAATGAAACAGTTCACAGCGCATCCTCAATGAGCCTCAAACGCTAGGGAGTAGAAATAGGTTTTGAGCCTGGACTTAAAGGAGTCGATGGAGGGGGCAGTTCTGATGGGGAGAGGGATGCTGTTCCACAGTTTAGGAGCTGCAACCGCAAAAGCTAGAGGAGCAAGATAGACCACTCGACCCTAAAAAAAATAAAGATACTCGAGGAGCAAGATAGACCACTGGACCCTGAATCCCAAAGATACTAGAGGAGCAAAATTGACCACTCGACCCTAAAACAACAAAGATGGTAGAGGAGCAAGATAGACCACTCGACCCTAAAAACCAAAATTACCAGACAAGGACAGAATAAAGCAGTGTGCTGAAGGGAATAGTGGAGGTAGAGGGAGAAGTCACAACTTAGAACGATGAGCAAGACATAAAAGAATATAGACAGAGAATGGGGCAGCGAGAAAAGGAAAGGATGAAGCAAGAAGAACGGGAACTAGAAGCAGACATCAGAAGGCTGCAGGACCTCAGGGACCTCAGGGACAGAAAGATAATAATAATAATAATAATAATAATAATAATAATAATAATAATAATAATAATAATAATAATAATAATAATAATAATAATAATAATAATAATAATAATAATAATAATAATAATAATATAGAGAATCAATAATAATAACGATAATTAATAATATTATAATAACAATAACAATAACAATAACGGTCACGAATACGATCACGATTACGATCATTAATAATAATAATAATGTTAATAACGATAATTAATAATATTAATAATTAATAATAATAATAATAACTATAATGAATAACAACAATAGTAATAAAGATAATTAATAATAATAACAACTTATTATTATTATTATTATTATTATTATTATTATTATTATTATTATTATTATTATTATTATTATTATTATTATTATTATTATTATTATTATTATTATTATTATTATTATTATTATTATTATTATTATTATTATTAAAATTATTAATATTATTAAAATTATTAATATTATTAATATTATTAATATTATTAATATTATTAATATTATTAATATTATTATTAATTATCTTTATTATTATTATTATTATTATTATTCATTATCATTATTATTATTATTATTATTAATTATTAATATTATTAATTATCGTTATTAACATTATTATTATTAATGATCGTAATCGTGATCGCAATCGTAATCATGATCGTTATCGTTATCGTTATCGTTATCGTTATCGTTATCGTTATCGTTATCGTTATCGTTATCGTTATCGTTATCGTTATCGTTATCATTATCGTTATCGTTATCGTTATCGTTATCGTTATCGTTATCGTTATCGTTATCGTTATCGTTATCGTTATCGTTATCATTATCGTTATCGTTATCGTTATCGTTATCGTTATCGTTATCGTTATCATTATCGTTCTCGTTATCGTTATCGTTCTCGTTAAACACACTTTTGGGAACCCACGTTATTTGGGAACACACTTTTGGGAACACACTTTTGGGAACACACTTTTTTTGGGAACACACTTATTTCGGGAACACACTTTTTTTGGGAAAACACTTTTGGGAACACACTTTTTTGGGAACACACCTTTTGCGAACACATTTTTGGAACACACTTATTTTGGGAACACACTATTGGGAGCACACTTTTTTCAGAACACACTTTTGGGAACAGACCATTTTTGGGAACACACTATTTTATGAACACACTTTTTTTCGGAACACACTTTTTTTGGGAAAACACTTTTGGGAACACACTTTTTTGGGAACACACCTTTTGCGAACACATTTTTGGAACACACTTATTTTGGGAACACACTATTGGGAGCACACTTTTTTCAGAACACACTTTTGGGAACAGACCATTTTTGGGAACACACTATTTTATGAACACACTTTTTTTCGGAACACACTTTTTTTGGGAACACACTTTCGGGAACACACTTTTGGGAACACAATTTTTGGGAACACAATATTGGGAACACTTCCGGAAATACACTTTTTTCGGGAATACACTTTATTTGGGAACACACTTTTGGGAACACACTTTTTGCGAACACACATCTGGGAACACAGTCTTTTTGGAACACACTTTTGGGAACACTCTTTTGGGAACACACTTTTTTGGGGAACGCAATTTTTGGGAACTCACTTATGGGAGCACACCTTTTTGGGAACACACTTTTTTGGGAACACACATATTTTGGGAACACACGTTTGGATCACACTTTTTTGGGAACTCACTTTTTTTGGGAACACACTTATTATGGGAACACACTTTTTTTGGGTACAGACTTTTTTGGGGAACACACTTTTGGGAACACACTTTTTTGGGGACACACTGTTTTTGGGAACACACCTTTTTGGGAACACACTTGTGGGAACACACTTTTGGGAACACACTTTTTTGAGAACACACATATTTTGGGAACACACTTTTGGAACACACTATTTTGGGAAACACATTTTTGTACAGAACACCCTTTTGGGAATACACATTTGGGAACACACTTTTGGGAACACACTTTTGCGAACACACTTTATTTGGGAACACACTTATTTTGGGAACACACTTTTGGAACACACTTTTTAAGGGAACACACTTTTTTTGGGAACACACTATTGGGAACACACTTCTGGGAACACACTTTTTTGAGAACACAAATTTTGGGTTCCCACTTTTGGGAACAAACTTTTGGGAACACACATTTTCTGGGAACACACTTATTTTGCGAACAAAGTTTTGGGAACAAACTTTTGGGAACACTCTTTTTTGGGGAACACTTTTTTGGGGAACACATTTTTTTGGGAGCACACTTTTTTTGGGAACACACTTTTGGGAACACAATTTTTTGGAACACACTTTTGGGAACACATTTTTTTGGGAACACACTTTTGGGAACACACTTTTGGGAACACACTTTTTTTGATTACACACTTTTTTGGGAACACATTTTTGGGAACACACTATTTTTGGGAACACACTTATTTTGGGAACACACATTTGGGAACACACTTTTGGGAACAGACTTTTTTGGGGACACACTTTTTTGGGGAACACACTTTTGGGAACACACTTATTTTGGGAACACACTTTTTTTGGGAACACACTTTTGGAACACACTTTTGGGAACACACTTTTGGGAACACACTTATGGGAACACACTTTTACTGGGAACACAATTTTTGGGAACACACTTCTGGGAACACATTTTTTTGGGAACACACTTTTGGGAACAGACTTTTTTGGGAACACACTTTTTTGGGGAACACACTTTTGGGAACACACTTATTTTGGGAACACACTTTTTTTGGGAACACACTTTTGGAACACACCTTTGGAACACACTTTTGGGAACACACTTATCGGAACACACTTTTATTGGGAACACACTTTTTTTGGGAACACACTTCTGGGAAAACACTTTTTTTGGGTACACACTTTTGGGAACACACTTCTGGGAACACACTTTTTTTGGGTACACACTTTTGGGAACACACTTCTGGGAACACACTTTTTTGGGAACACACTTTTTTTGGGAACACATTTATTTTGGGATGAGCTTAGAGCCTGGATTGACATCTCGAAGTATGATGTTGTGGCGATCAGTGAAACATGGTTGCAGGAAGGTTGCGATTGGCAATTAAATATTCCAGGATTTCATTGTTTCAGATGTGATAGAATCGGAGGGGCAAGAGGTGGGGGTGTTGCATTGCTTGTCAGGGAGGATATCACAGCAGTGCTTTGGCAGGACAGACTAGAAGGCTCGATTAGGGAGGCTGTTTGGGTGGAACTCAGAAATGAGAAAGGTTTAGCAACACTTATAGGGCTGTATTATAGACCGCCAAATAGGGAACGAGAATTGGAAGAGCAAATATGTAAGGAGATAGCAGATATTAGTAGTAAGCACAGAGTAGTGATTGTGGGTGATTTCAATTTTCCGTACATAGACTGGGAATCACATTCTGTTAAAGGGCTGGATGGTTTGGAGTTTGTAAAATGTGTGCAGGATAGTTTTTTGCAGCAATACGTAGAGGTACCTACCAGAGAAGGGGCAGTGTTGGACCTCCTGTTGGGAATTGAGACGGGTCAGGTGACGGAGGTATGTGTTGAGGAGCACTTTGGGTCTAGTGATCACAATGCCATTAGTTTCAATATAATTATGGAGAAGGTCAAATCTGGACCAAGGGTTGAGATTTTGGATTGGAGAAAGGCTAATTTTGAGGAGATGAGAAAGGATTTAAAAGGTGTGAAATGGGACATTTTGTTTTATGAAAAGGATATAATAGAGAAATGGAGGATATTTAAAGGTGAAATTTTGAGAGTACAGAGTCTTTATGTCCCTGTTCGGTGGAAAGGAAAGAATAATAATTTGAAAGAGCCGTGGTTTTCCAGGGAAATTGGACACTTGGTTCGGAAAAAGAGGGAGATATACAATAAATATAAGCGGCATATATAAGGGCTTGTACTCGCTGGAATTTAGAAGACTGAGGGGGGATCTTATAGAAACATATAAAATTCTTAAGGGGTTGGAGAGGCTAGATGCGGGAAGATTATTCCCGATGTTGGGGGAGTCCAGAACTAGGGGTCACAGCTTAAGGATAAGGGGGAAGTCTTTTAGGACCGAGATGAGAAAACATTTCTTCACACAGAGAGTGGTGAGTCTGTGGAATTCTCTGCCACAGAAGGTAGTTGAGGCCAGTTCATTGGCTATATTTAAGAGGGAGTTAGATGTGGCCCTTTTTGCTAGAGGGGTCAGGGGGTATGGAGAGAAGGCAGGTACAGGCTACTGAGCTGAATGATCAGCCATGATCATATTGAATGGCGGTGCAGGCTCGAAGGGCCGAATGGCCTACTCCTGCACCTATTTTCTATGTTTCTATGTTTCTAAATGAGGTTCTTGAGGAATATAATGAATGTAAAAGGAATCTTAAGAAGGAAATTAGAAAAGCGAAAAAAATATATGAGGTTGCTTTGGCAAGTAATGTAAAAGTAAACCCGAAGGGGTTCTACAGATATGTCAATAGCAAAAGGATAGCGAGGGATAAAATTGGTCCATTAGAGAGTCAGAGTAGACAGCTATGTGCTGAGCCGGAAGAAATGGGGGAGATATTAAACAATTTATTTTCTTCGGTATTCACCGAGGAGAAGGATATTGAATTATGTGAGGTAAGCGAAACAAGTAGAGTAGTGATGAAAATTATGAGGATTAAAGAAGAGGAGGTACGGACACTTTTGAAAAATATAAAAGTGGATAAGTCTCCAGGTCCTGATAGGATATTCCCTAGGACATTGAGGGAAGTTAGTGCAGAAATAGCAGGGGCTATGACGGAAATATTTCAAACGTCATTAGAAACGGGGATGGTGCCGGAAGATTGGCGCATTGCGCATGTTATGCCTTTGTTTACAAAAGGTTCTAAAAGTAAACCTAGCAATTATAGACCTGTTAGTTTGACGTCTGTGGTGGGAAAATTAATGGAAAAGATAATTAGGGACAATATATATAATTATGTGGATAAACAAGGCCTGATTAGAAACAGTCAACATGGATTTGTGCCTGGAAGGTCATGCTTGACTAATCTTCTTGAATTTTTTGAAGAGGTTACCAGGGAAATTGATAAGGGCAAGGCTGTGGATGTTGTCTATATGGACTTCAGTAAGGCATTTGACAAGGTTCCACATGGTAAGTTGATTAAGAAGGTTAAATCGTTGGGTATTAATAGTGAGGTTGCAAGATGGATTCAACAATGGCTGAATGGGAGATACCAGAGGGTAATGGCTGACAACTGTATGTCAGGTTGGAGGCCAGTGTCTAGTGGAGTATCCCAAGGATCTGTGTTGGGTCCACTGTTGTTTGTCATTTACATTAATGATCTGGATGATGGTGTGACAAATTGGATTAGTAAATATGCAGATGATACTAAAATAGGTGGTGTAGTTAATATTGAAGTAGAGTTTCAAAGTCTACAGAGAGACTTGGGCCTTTTGGAAGGGTGGGCTGAAAGATGACAGATGGAGTTTAACGCTGATAAGTGTGAGGTGCTGCATTTTGGTAGGACAAATCAAAATAGGACGTACAGGGTAAATGGTAGGGAATTGAGGGATGCAGTGGAACAGAGGGATCTGGGAATAACTGTGCATTGTTCCCTGAAGGTGGAATCTCATGTGGATAGGGTGGTGAAGAAGGCGTTTGGTATGCTTGCCTTTATAAATCAGAGCATCGAATATAGAAGTTGGGATGTAATGTTAAAATTGTACAGGGCATTGGTGAGGCCGAATCTGGAGTATGGTGTGCAGTTCTGGTCGCAAAATTATAGGAACGATGTCGACAAAATGGAGAGGGTACAGAGGAGATTTACTAGAATGTTGCCTGGGTTTCTGCACTTAAGCTACAGAGAGAGGTTGAACAGGTTGGGTCTTTATTCTTTGGAGCGTAGAAGGTTGAGGGGGGACTTGATAGAGGTTTTTAAAATTTTAAGAGGGACGGACAGAGTTGACGTGGGTAGGCTTTTCCCCTTGAGAGTGGGGAAGATTCCAACAAGGGGACATAACTTTAAAATTGAGGGACAAAAGTTTAGGGGTAACATGAGGGGTAATTTCTTTACTCAGAGGGTGGTGGCTGTATGGAATGGGCTTCCGGTGGAAGTGGTGGAGGCAGGCTCGATTTTATTATTTAAGAGTAAATTGGATAGGTATATGGATGAGAGGGGATTGGAGGGTTATGGTCTGAGAGCAGGTAGATGAGACTAGGTCAGAGAGAGTGGTCGGCGTGGACTGGTAGGGCCGAACGGGCCTGTTTCCGTGCTGTAGTTGTTATATCCTTATATGGTTATTAACACACATTTATAGGGAACACACATTTTTTGGGAACACACTTCAGGGAACAAACTTTTTTTGGGAAACACTTTTTTTGGGAACACACTTTTGGGAAAACAATTTTTGTGAACACTGTTTTGGGAACACACTTTTTTTGGGAACACAATTTTTGGGAACTCACTTATGGGAGCACAACTTTTTGGGAACACACTTTATTTGGGAACACACTATCGGGAACACACGTTTGAGAACACACTATTTTGGGAATACACATAATTTGGGAAAACACGTTTGGAAGGCACTTTTTTGGGAACACACTTTTTTTGGGAACACTATTGGGAACACACTTCTGGGAACATACTTTTTTTGGGAACAAACTTTTTTGGGAACAAACCTTTGGGAACACACTTTTTTTGGGAACACACTTATTTTGGGAAGACACTTTTTTTGGGAACACACTTTTTTGGGGAACACACTTTTGGGAACACACTCTTTTGGGGAACACACTTTTTTTGGGAACACACTTTTTGGAACATACTTTTTTGGGGAACACTCTTTTGGGAACACACTTTTTTTGGGAACACACTTATTTTGGCAACACATTTTTGGGAACACACTTTTTTGGGGAACACACTATTGGTAACTCATTTTTTTTGGGAACACACTTTTTTTGGGAACACACTTTTTTGGGAACACACTTTTGGGAACACACTTTTGGGAACACACTTTTTTGGGGAACACACTTTTGGGAACACACTTTTGGGAACACACTTTTTTGGGAACACACATATTTTGGGAAGATACTTTTGGAACACACTTTTTTGAGGAACACATTTTTTTGGGGAACACACTTTTGGGAACACACGTTTGGGAACACACTTTTGGGAACACACTTTTGCGCACACACTTTACTTGGGAACACACTTATTTTGGGAACACACTTTTGGAACACTTTTTTGGGAACAAACTTTTTTTGGGAACACACTATTGGGAACACACTTCTGGGAACACACTTTTATGGGGAACATATTATTTTGTGAACAAACGTTTGGGAACACATTTTTTGGAACACACTTTTTTGGGGAACACACTTTTTTGGGAATGCACTTTTGGAACACACTTTTTTGGGAACACATATATTTTGGGAGCACACATATTTTGGGAACACACTTTTTTGGGAACACACTTTTTTTGGAACACACTATTGGGAACACACTTCTGGTAACACACTTTTTTGGGAACACACTTGTTTTGGGGACACACTTTTTTGAGGAACACATTTTTTTTGGGAACACACTTTTGGAACACACTTTTTTGGAACACACTTTTTTTGGGAACACACTATTGGGAACACACTTCTGGGAACACACTTGTTGGAACATACTTTTTTGGGGAACACTCTTTTGGGAACACACTTTTTTTGGGAACACACTCATTTTGGTAACACATTTTTGGGTACACACTTTTTTGGGGAACACACTTTTGGGAACTAACTTTTTTGGGGAACACACTTTTTTTGGGAACACACTTTTTTGGGAACACACTTTTGGGAACACACTTTTTTGGGGGACACATTTTTTTGGGAACACACTTTTGGGAACACACATTTGGGAAAACACTTTTGCGAACACACTTTATTTGGGAACACACTTATTTTGGGAACACACTTTTGGAACACACTTTTTTGGGAACACACTTTTTTTGGGAACACACTATTGGGAACACACTTCTGGGAACACACTATTTTTGGGAACACACTTTTTTGGGGTACACACTTTTGGAAACACACTATTTTGGGAACACACTTTTTTGGGAACGCACTTTTGGGAAAACACTTTTGGGAACACACTTTTTATGGGAACACACATTTGGGAACACATTTTTGGTAACACACTTCTGGGAACACATTTTTTTGGAACACACTTTTTTTGCAACACTCTTTTGGGAACACTTTTTTTGAAAACATAATTTTGGGCACTCACTTATGGGAGCACACCTTTTTGGAACACACTTTATATGTGAACGCACGTTTGGGAACGCACGTTTGGGAACACACTTTTTTGGGAACACACGTATTTTGAAAACACACGTTTGGAACACACTTTTTTGGGGAACACACATTTTTTGGGAACACACTTTTGGGAACACGCTTCTGGGAACACACTTTTTTGGGAACACACTTATTGTGGGAACACACTTTTTTTGGGAACACACTTTTTTTGGAACACACTTTTTTCGGAACACACTTTTGGGAACACACTTTTTTGGGGAACACACTGTTTTTGGGAACATACTGTTATTGGGAACACATTTTTGGGAACACACTTTTTATGGGAACAAACCTTTGGGAACACACTTTTGCGAACACACTTCTGGGAACACAATTTTTGGGAACACACTTTTGGGAACACACTTTTGGGAACACACTTTTGGGAAAACACTTTGTTTGGGAACACACTTTTTTGGGTACACACTTTTGGGACACACTTTTTATGGGAACAAACCTTTGGGAACACACTTTTGCGAACACACTTTTGGGGAACCCACTTTTGGGAACACACTTTTTTGCAAACACACTTTTGGGAAAACACTTTTTTGGAACACACTTTTGGGAACACACTTTTTTGGGAACACACTTTTGGGAACATCTTTTTTTGGGAACACACTTTTTTGGGGAACACACTTTTGGGAACACACTTTTTTGGGGAACACACTTTTTTTGGGAACACACTTTTTTTGCGAACACACGTTTGGGAACACACTTTTTTGGGAACACACTTTCTGGAACACACTTTATTTGGGATCGCACTTTTGGGAACACACGTTTGGGAACACACTTTTGGGAACATACTTTTTTGGAAACACACTTTTTTGGGGAACACACTTCAGGGAACACACTTTTTTTGGGAAGACACTTTTTTTGGGAACACACTTTTGGGAACACAATTTTTGAGAACACAATTTTTGAGAACTCACTTATAGGAGCACACCTTTTTGGGAACACACTTTATTTGGGAATGCTCTTTTGGGAACACACTATTGGGAACACACTTCTGGGAACACATTTTTTTGGGAACACACTTTTGGGAACACACATTTTGGGAACACACTTTTGGGAACACACTTTTTTGGGAACACACTTATTTTGGGAACAATCTTTTGGGAACACACATTTTTGGGAACACACTTTTGGGAATACACTTTTGTGGGGAACCCACTTTTGGGAACACACTTTTTTGGGAACACACTTTTGGGAACACAATTTTTGGGAACACACTTTTGGGAACACACTTTTTTGGGAACAAACTTTTGGGAACACTTTTCTTTGGGAACTCACATTTGGAAACACACTTTTGGGAACACACTTTTTGGAACACACTTTTTTGGGAACACACTTTTTTGGGAATACACTTTTGGGAACACACTTTTTTGGGGAACACACTTTTTTTGGGAACACACTTATTTTGCGAACACACGTTTGGGAACACACTTTTTTGGGAACACACTTTTGGGAACACACTTTATTTGGAACACACTTTAGGGAACACACGTTTGGGAACACACTTTTTTGGGAACACATATATTTTGGGAACACACGTTTGGAACACACATTTTTGGGAACACACTTTTTTGGGGAACACACTATTGGGAACACAATTCTGGGAACACACTTTTTTGAGGATCACACTTATTTTGGGAACACACTTTTGGGAAAACAATTTTTGTGAACACTGTTTTGGGAACACACTTTTTTTGGGAACACAATTTTTGGGAACTCACTTATGGGAGCACAACTTTTTGGGAACACACTTTATTTGGGAACACACTATCGGGAACACACGTTTGAGAACACACTATTTTGGGAACACACATAATTTGGGAAAACACGTTTGGAAGACACTTTTTTGGGAACACACTTTTTTTGGGAACACTATTGGGAACACACTTCTGGGAACACACTTTTTTTGGGAACACACTTTTTTTGGGAACAAACATATTTTGGGAAGACACTTTTTTTGGGAACACACTTTTTTGGGGAACACACTTTTGGGAACACACTCTTTTGGGGAACACACTTTTTTTGTGAACACACTTTTTGGAACATACTTTTTTGGGGAACACTCTTTTGGGAACACACTTTTTTTGGGAACACACTTATTTTGGCAACACATTTTTGGGAACACACTTTTTTGGGGAACACACTATTGGGAACTCACTTTTTTGGGGAAAACACTTTTTTTGGGAACACACTTTTTTGGGAACACACTTTTGGGAACACACTTTTGCGAACACACTTTTTTTGGGAACACACTTTTGGGAACACACTTTTGGGAACACACTTTTGGGAACACACTTTTTTGGGAACACACATATTTTGGGAAGATACTTTTGGAACACACTTTTTTGAGGAACACATTTTTTTGGGAACACACTTTTGGGAACACACGTTTGGGAACACACTTTTGGGAACACACTTTTGCGCACACACTTTACTTGGGAACACACTTATTTTGGGAACACACTTTTGGAACACACTTTTTTGGGAACAAACTTTTTTTGGGAACACACTATTGGGAACACACTTTTGGGAACACACTTTTATGGGGAACAGATTATTTTGTGAACAAACGTTTGGGAACACATTTTTTGGAACACACTTTTTTGGGGAACACACTTTTTTTGGGAACACACTTTTGGGAACACACCTTTGGGAACACATTTTTGTGAACACACTTCTGGCAAACACAGTTTTTTGGGAACACACTTTTTTTGGGAACACACTTTTGGGAACACAATTTTTGAGAACACAATTTTTGAGAACTCACTTATGTGTGCACACCTTTTTGGGAACACACTTTTTTTGGGAATGCACTTTTGGAACACACTTATGGCCCAGGTATTGGACTTCATTGACGACAAAGGCACATTTTTCTCGTTTCAGTCGTAGACCTGCATCTTGGAGCCTGCGGAGGACTTGTTCGAGGTTGTCAAGGTGTTCTTCCTCACAACTACCTGTGACGAGCAGATCGTCCAGATACACAACAACTCCAGAAATCCGCGCCAGAAGATTGTCCATCGTACGCTGAAATACAGCCGGTGCTGCTGAAATGCCAAACGGCATTCTGGTGTATTGGAATAAACCGCGATGGGTATTTATCGTCACCAGTTCACGGCATCTGGACGACAAAACCAACTGCTGGTAAGCGTGTGACAGGTCACGTTTGGTGAATTGCTTCCCCTTCACCAGCTTCGTAAACAACTCATCAATCCGAGGTATCGGATACGTATCAGATTTAGCTGCTGTATTCACCGTTAACCTGTAGTCTCCGCAGATTCTCATGCTACCGTCTGCCTTGTCAATGGAGACAATCGGTGCCGCCCATTTCGAGTGTTGAACGGGTTCTATGATTTTCTCCTCCTGTCGGCGATCTAATTCGCGATCAACGCGATCGCGACGGGCCAGCGGCACTGGTCGAGCCTTCATGAATTTATGTGATACGGCCGGGTCGGTGTAGATGTCGACTTCGAAGCCCTTGAGCGTCCCGAGTTCCGCTTTGAAGAGGTCACCGTATTTGGAGAGGAGGCTCTGCAGGCAGTCGTTCACGTTGACCTGGTTCACCTCCTGCCAGTTGAGTCGCAGAACCTTCAACCACTCACGGCCAAGTAGGCTTGGCCCCGCCCCCTTCGCTACCAGCAGCTTGAACGTCGCTGTTTGCTGGTTGTGAGTGACGGGCACCGAACATTCTCCCAACAATTCCAATTTCTCCCCAGTGTAAGTACGGAGAACCACGGTGCTATCACGAAGGCGTAACCTTTCACCTTTTCGCCACTGGTCCTTCCACGTCTCTTTACTGATAAGCGTAACTCCAGCTCCGGTGTCGATTTGCATGGGGATAGTCTTTCCCCCCACACACATGTCCACAGTGAAAGGAGTAACCTTCTTCTTCTCATTGTTAGTATGATAAAGACCATACACATCACCTTCCTCGGTCAGTTGGTGGCTTTTATCTGTTTTTCCAGCTGACTGCTTTTTCTGCAGTTTTTCCCTTCCACGCTGAGCATTTTTCCCACTCGACTTGCACACCCATGAGAAATACCTTATTTTCTTGCAGTTGAAACAATCCACCTGTTTTGCTGGACAGTAGTTCAGGTCAGCGTGGGGAGAGCCACCACAGCGATAACACAAAGATCCTCTTATGGTTCCCCGCTTGGGATGACCAGTGTGAGGCCCCCTTGATTTCGCGATTATATTTATCGCTTCGCTGGGCTTTTGTTTCCCGTCATGGAGAACAGCCGTGTTGCGGTCTGCCGTCTCCATAGCGGTGGCGATACCGAGTGCCTTGTCGAAATCCAGCGTGGCTTCCGACAATAATCGACGCTGAATGCGGTCATCATCAATCCCACACACCAAACGATTACGTAACATTTCATTAAGCGTCGAACCATACGCACAATGTTCAGCGAGGTGACGTAACTCGGCCACATAATCAGCAACTGACTCACCCGGCTGACGATGACGAGAGTTGAATTTGTAACGCTGGACGACGACCGACGGTTTTGGGACCTTGTGATTCGTGACTGTTGACACAATCTCCGAATATTCAACTTGCCCAGGTTTCTGTGGAGCCAGTAAACTCGAGATGAGTCTGTATGTTGGTCCTCCTCACACGGAAAGCAAGATAGCCCTCTTCTTTCCTGCATCTGTAATGTCGTTGGCTAGGAAGTAATGTTCAATGCGCTCGGCGTACTGCACCCAGTCGCCCTGTGCAACATCAAATTCCCCTATTGAGCCAAAAATAGCCATTGTAGCCACAACAACAAGTCACCAAGCGAAACATCAAAACAAGTTTATCCTCGTCGCCAATTAATGATACGTTTTACTCAGTATCATTCTCTAAAGCACGCATTGAGTGGGAGACCAAAACAACACAGGTCTGGACACAAGATCGCCATTTTAACTCTCTGTGTATTTTAGCAGCTGCGCAGGCAGAGCTTTACCATATTGTTGCATGTATACATCGCATAGCAGCTTTACCATATTGTTGCATGTATACATCACAGATAACGATAACGATAACGATCCCAATAACGATAACGATAATGATAATGATAACGAGAGCGATACGGACTCCGTTACCGATAACGATCACGATAATGACAACGATAACGATACGATTACGTGAATGATAATGATCAAGATCACGATAACGATAACGATAATTAATAATAATGATAATGTTGATAATGATAATTAATAATAATAATTAATAATAACAATAATAATAACGATAATGAATAATAATAATAATAATAATAATAATAATAATAATAATAATAATAATAATAATAATAATAATAATAATAATAATAATAATAATAATAATAATAATAATAATAATAATAATAATAATAATAATAATAATAATATAGAGAATCAATAATAATAACGATAATTAATAATATTATAATAACAATAACAATAACAATAACGGTCACGAATACGATCACGATTACGATCATTAATAATAATAATAATGTTAATAACGATAATTAATAATATTAATAATTAATAATAATAATAATAACTATAATGAATAACAACAATAGTAATAAAGATAATTAATAATAATAACAACTTATTATTATTATTATTATTATTATTATTATTATTATTATTATTATTATTATTATTATTATTATTATTATTATTATTATTATTATTATTATTATTATTATTATTATTATTATTATTATTATTATTATTATTATTATTAATATTATTAAAATTATTAATATTATTAATATTATTAATATTATTAATATTATTAATATTATTAATATTATTAATATTATTAATATTATTAATATTAATATTATTAATTATCTTTATTATTATTATTATTCATTATCATTATCATTATCATTATTATTATTATTATTATTAATTATTAATATTATTAATTATCGTTATTAACATTATTATTATTAATGATCGTAATCGTGATCGTAATAGTAATCATGATCGTTATCGTTATCGTTATCGTTATCGTTATCGTTATCGTTATCGTTATCGTTATCGTTATCGTTATCGTTATCGTTATCGTTATCGTTATCGTTATCGTTATCGTTATCGTTATCGTTATCGTTATCGTTATCGTTATCGTTATCGTTATCGTTATCGTTATCGTTATCGTTATCGTTATCGTTATCGTTATCGTTATCGTTATCGTTATCGTTATCGTTATCGTTATCGTTATCGTTATCGTTATCGTTATCGTTCTCGTTATCGTTATCGTTCTCGTTAAACACACTTTTGGGAACCCACGTTATTTGGGAACACACTTTTGGGAACACACTTTTGGGAACACACTTTTTTTGGGAACACACTTATTTTGGGAACACACTTTTTTTGGGAAAACACTTTTGGGAACACACCTTTTGCGAACACATTTTTGGAACACACTTATTTTGGGAACACACTATTGGGAGCACACTTTTTTCAGAACACACTTTTGGGAACAGACCATTTTTGGGAACACACTATTTTATGAACACACTTTTTTTCGGAACACACTTTTTTTGGGAACACACTTTCGGGAACACACTTTTGGGAACACAATTTTTGGGAACACAATATTGGGAACACTTCCGGAAATACACTTTTTTCGGGAACACACTTTTGGGAACACACTTTTTGCGAACACACTTTTGGGAACACACATCTGGGAACACAGTCTTTTTGGAACACACTTTTGGGAACACTCTTTTGGGAACACACTTTTTTGGGGAACGCAATTTTTGGGAACTCACTTATGGGAGCACACCTTTTTGGGAACACACTTTTTTGGGAACACACATATTTTGGGAACACACGTTTGGATCACACTTTTTTGGGAACTCACTTTTTTTGGGAACACACTTATTATGGGAACACACTTTTTTTGGGTACAGACTTTTTTGGGGAACACACTTTTGGGAACACACTTTTTTGGGGACACACTGTTTTTGGGAACACACCTTTTTGGGAACACACTTGTGGGAACACACTTTTGGGAACACACTTTTTTGAGAACACACATATTTTGGGAACACACTTTTGGAACACACTATTTTGGGAAACACATTTTTGTACAGAACACCCTTTTGGGAATACACATTTGGGAACACACTTTTGGGAACACACTTTTGCGAACACACTTTATTTGGGAACACACTTATTTTGGGAACACACTTTTGGAACACACTTTTTAAGGGAACACACTTTTTTTGGGAACACACTATTGGGAACACACTTCTGGGAACACACTTTTTTGAGAACACAAATTTTGGGTTCCCACTTTTGGGAACAAACTTTTGGGAACACACTTTTTTTGGGAACACACTTATTTTGCGAACAAAGTTTTGGGAACAAACTTTTGGGAACACTCTTTTTTGGGGAACACTTTTTTGGGGAACACATTTTTTTGGGAGCACACTTTTTTTGGGAACACACTTTTGGGAACACAATTTTTTGGAACACACTTTTGGGAACACATTTTTTTGGGAACACACTTTTGGGAACACACTTTTGGGAACACACTTTTTTTGATTACACACTTTTTTGGGAACACATTTTTGGGAACACACTATTTTTGGGAACACACTTATTTTGGGAACACACATTTGGGAACACACTTTTGGGAACAGACTTTTTTGGGGACACACTTTTTTGGGGAACACACTTTTGGGAACACACTTTTTTTGGGAACACACTTTTTTTGGGAACACACTTTTGGAACACACTTTTGGGAACACACTTTTGGGAACACACTTATGGGAACACACTTTTACTGGGAACACAATTTTTGGGAACACACTTCTGGGAACACATTTTTTGGGAACACACTTTTGGGAACAGACTTTTTTGGGAACACACTTTTTTGGGGAACACACTTTTGGGAACACACTTATTATGGGAACACACTTTTATTGGGAACACACTTTTGGAACACACCTTTGGAACACACTTTTGGGAACACACTTATCGGAACACACTTTTATTGGGAACACACTTTTTTTGGGAACACACTTCTGGGAAAACACTTTTTTTGGGTACACACTTTTGGGAACACACTTCTGGGAACACACTTTTTTTGGGTACACACTTTTGGGAACACACTTCTGGGAACACACTTTTTTGGGAACACACTTTTTTTGGGAACACATTTATTTTGGGATGAGCTTAGAGCCTGGATTGACATCTCGAAGTATGATGTTGTGGCGATCAGTGAAACATGGTTGCAGGAAGGTTGCGATTGGCAATTAAATATTCCAGGATTTCATTGTTTCAGATGTGATAGAATCGGAGGGGCAAGAGGTGGGGGTGTTGCATTGCTTGTCAGGGAGGATATCACAGCAGTGCTTTGGCAGGACAGACTAGAAGGCTCGATTAGGGAGGCTGTTTGGGTGGAACTCAGAAATGAGAAAGGTTTTGCAACACTTATAGGGCTGTATTATAGACCGCCAAATAGGGAACGAGAATTGGAAGAGCAAATATGTAAGGAGAAAGCAGATATTAGTAGTAAGCACAGAGTAGTGATTGTGGGTGATTTCAATTTTCCGTACATAGACTGGGAATCACATTCTTTAAAGGGCTGGATGGTTTGGAGTTTGTAAAATGTGTGCAGGATAGTTTTTTGCAGCAATACGTAGAGGTACCTACCAGAGAAGGGGCAGTGTTGGACCTCCTGTTGGGAATTGAGACGGGTCAGGTGACGGAGGTATGTGTTGAGGAGCACTTTGGGTCTAGTGATCACAATGCCATTAGTTTCAATATAATTATGGAGAAGGTCAAATCTGGACCAAGGGTTGAGATTTTGGATTGGAGAAAGGCTAATTTTGAGGAGATGAGAAAGGATTTAAAAGGTGTGAAATGGGACATTTTGTTTTATGAAAAGGATATAATAGAGAAATGGAGGATATTTAAAGGTGAAATTTTGAGAGTACAGAGTCTTTATGTCCCTGTTCGGTGGAAAGGAAAGAATAATAATTTGAAAGAGCCGTGGTTTTCCAGGGAAATTGGACACTTGGTTCGGAAAAAGAGGGAGATATACAATAAATATAAGCGGCATATATAAGGGCTTGTACTCGCTGGAATTTAGAAGACTGAGGGGGGATCTTATAGAAACATATAAAATTCTTAAGGGGTTGGAGAGGCTAGATGCGGGAAGATTATTCCCGATGTTGGGGGAGTCCAGAACTAGGGGTCACAGCTTAAGGATAAGGGGGAAGTCTTTTAGGACCGAGATGAGAAAACATTTCTTCACACAGAGAGTGGTGAGTCTGTGGAATTCTCTGCCACAGAAGGTAGTTGAGGCCAGTTCATTGGCTATATTTAAGAGGGAGTTAGATGTGGCCCTTTTTGCTAGAGGGGGTCAGGGGGTATGGAGAGAAGGCAGGTACAGGCTACTGAGCTGAATGATCAGCCATGATCATATTGAATGGCGGTGCAGGCTCGAAGGGCCGAATGGCCTACTCCTGCACCTATTTTCTATGTTTCTATGTTTCTAAATGAGGTTCTTGAGGAATATAATGAATGTAAAAGGAATCTTAAGAAGGAAATTAGAAAAGCGAAAAAAATATATGAGGTTGCTTTGGCAAGTAATGTAAAAGTAAACCCGAAGGGGTTCTACAGATATGTCAATAGCAAAAGGATAGCGAGGGATAAAATTGGTCCATTAGAGAGTCAGAGTAGACAGCTATGTGCTGAGCCGGAAGAAATGGGGGAGATATTAAACAATTTATTTTCTTCGGTATTCACCGAGGAGAAGGATATTGAATTATGTGAGGTAAGCGAAACAAGTAGAGTAGTGATGGAAATTATGAGGATTAAAGAAGAGGAGGTACGGACACTTTTGAAAAATATTAAAGTGGATAAGTCTCCAGGTCCTGATAGGATATTCCCTAGGACATTGAGGGAAGTTAGTGCAGAAATAGCAGGGGCTATGACGGAAATATTTCAAACGTCATTAGAAACGGGGATGGTGCCGGAAGATTGGCGCATTGCGCATGTTATGCCTTTGTTTACAAAAGGTTCTAAAAGTAAACCTAGCAATTATAGACCTGTTAGTTTGACGTCTGTGGTGGGAAAATTAATGGAAAAGATAATTAGGGACAATATATATAATTATGTGGATAAACAAGGCCTGATTAGAAACAGTCAACATGGATTTGTGCCTGGAAGGTCATGCTTGACTAATCTTCTTGAATTTTTTGAAGAGGTTACCAGGGAAATTGATAAGGGCAAGGCTGTGGATGTTGTCTATATGGACTTCAGTAAGGCATTTGACAAGGTTCCACATGGTAAGTTGATTAAGAAGGTTAAATCGTTGGGTATTAATAGTGAGGTTGCAAGATGGATTCAACAATGGCTGAATGGGAGATACCAGAGGGTAATGGCTGACAACTGTATGTCAGGTTGGAGGCCAGTGTCTAGTGGAGTATCCCAAGGATCTGTGTTGGGTCCACTGTTGTTTGTCATTTACATTAATGATCTGGATGATGATGTGACAAATTGGATTAGTAAATATGCAGATGATACTAAGATAGGTGGTGTAGTTAATATTGAAGTAGAGTTTCAAAGTCTACAGAGAGACTTGGGCCTTTTGGAAGGGTGGGCTGAAAGATGACAGATGGATTTTAACGCTGATAAGTGTGAGGTGCTGCATTTTGGTAGGACAAATCAAAATAGGACGGACAGGGTAAATGATAGGGAATTGAGGAATGCAGTGGAACAGAGGGATCTGGGAATAACTGTGCATTGTTCCCTGAAGGTGGAATCTCATGTGGATAGGGTGGTGAAGAAGGCGTTTGGTATGCTTGCCTTTATAAATCAGAGCATCGAATATAGAAGTTGGGATGTAATGTTAAAATTGTACAGGGCATTGGTGAGGCCGAATCTGGAGTATGATGTGCAGTTCTGGTCGCAAAATTATAGGAACGATGTCGACAAAATGGAGAGGGTACAGAGGAGATTTACTAGAATGTTGCCTGGGTTTCAGCACTTAAGCTACAGAGAGAGGTTGAACAGGTTGGGTCTTTATTCTTTGGAGCGTAGAAGGTTGAGGGGGGACTTGATAGAGGTTTTTAAAATTTTAAGAGGGACGGACAGAGTTGACGTGGGTAGGCTTTTCCCCTTGAGAGTGGGGAAGATTCCAACAAGGGGACATAACTTTAAAATTGAGGGACAAAAGTTTAGGGGTAACATGAGGGTGGTGGCTGTATGGAATGGGCTTCCGGTGGAAGTGGTGGAGGCAGGCTCGATTTTATTATTTAAGAGTAAATTGGATAGGTATCTGGATGAGAGGGGATTGGAGGGTTATGGTCTGAGAGCAGGTAGATGAGACTAGGTCAGAGAGAGTGGTCGGCGTGGACTGGTAGGGCCGAACGGGCCTGTTTCCGTGCTGTAGTTGTTATATCCTTATATGGTTATTAACACACATTTATAGGGAACACACATTTTTTGGGAACACACTTCAGGGAACAAACTTTTTTTGGGAAACACTTTTTTTGGGAACACACTTTTGGGAAAACAATTTTTGTGAACACTGTTTTGGGAACACACTTTTTTTGGGAACACAATTTTTGGGAACTCACTTATGGGAGCACAACTTTTTGGGAACACACTTTATTTGGGAACACACTATCGGGAACACACGTTTGAGAACACACTATTTTGGGAACACACATAATTTGGGAAAACACGTTTGGAAAACACTTTTTTGGGAACACACTTTTTTTGGGAACACTATTGGGAACACACTTCTGGGAACATACTTTTTTTGGGAACACACTTTTTTTGGGAACAAACCTTTGGGAACACACTTTTTTTGGGAACACACTTATTTTGGGAACACACTCTTTTGGGGAACACACTTTTTTTGGGAACACACTTTTTGGAACATACTTTTTTGGGGAACACTCTTTTGGGAACACACTTTTTTTGGGAACACACTTATTTTGGCAACACATTTTTGGGAACACACTTTTTTGGGGAACACACTATTGGGAACTCATTTTTTTTGGGAACACACTTTTTTTGGGAACACACTTTTTTGGGAACACACTTTTGGGAACACACTTTTGGGAACACACTTTTTTGGGGAACACACTTTTGGGAACACACTTTTTTGGGAACACACATATTTTGGGAAGATACTTTTGGAACACACTTTTTTGAGGAACACATTTTTTGGGGGAACACACTTTTGGGAACACACGTTTGGGAACACACTTTTGGGAACACACTTTTGCGCACACACTTTACTTGGGAACACACTTATTTTGGGAACACACTTTTGGAACACACTTTTATGGGAACAAACTTTTTTTGGGAACACACTATTGGGAACACACTTCTGGGAACACACTTTTATGGGGAACATATTATTTTGTGAACAAACGTTTGGGAACACATTTTTTGGAACACACTTTTTTGGGGAACACACTTTTTTAGGAATGCACTTTTGGAACACACTTTTTTGGGAACACACATATTTTGGGAGCACACATATTTTGGGAACACACTTTTTTGGGAACACACTTTTTTTGGAACACACTATTGGGAACACACTTCTGGTAACACACTTTTTTGGGAACACACTTGTTTTGGGGACACACTTTTTTGAGGAACACATTTTTTTTGGGAACACACTTTTGGAACACACTTTTTTGGAACACACTTTTTTTGGGAACACACTATTGGGAACACACTTCTGGGAACACACTTGTTGGAACATACTTTTTTGGGGAACACTCTTTTGGGAACACACTTTTTTTGGGAACACACTCATTTTGGTAACACATTTTTGGGTACACACTTTTTTGGGGAACACACTTTTGGGAACTAACTTTTTTGGGGAACACACTTTTTTTGGGAACACACTTTTTTGGGAACACACTTTTGGGAACACACTTTTTTGGGGGACACATTTTTTTGGGAACACACTTTTGGGAACACACATTTGGGAAAACACTTTTGCGAACACACTTTATTTGGGAACACACTTATTTTGGGAACACACTTTTGGAACACACTTTTTTGGGAACACACTTTTTTTGGGAACACACTATTGGGAACACACTTCTGGGAACACACTATTTTTGGGAACACACTTTTTTGGGAACACACTTTTTTGGGGTACACACTTTTGGAAACACACTATTTTGGGAACACACTTTTTTGGGAACGCACTTTTGGGAAAACACTTTTGGGAACACACTTTTTATGGGAACACACTTTTGGGAACACATTTTTGGTAACACACTTCTGGGAACACATTTTTTTGGAACACACTTTTTTTGCAACACTCTTTTGGGAACACTTTTTTTGAAAACATAATTTTGGGCACTCACTTATGGGAGCACACCTTTTTGGAACACACTTTATATGTGAACGCACTTTTGGGAACGCACGTTTGGGAACACACTTTTTTGGGAACACACGTATTTTGAAAACACACGTTTGGAACACACTTTTTTGGGGAACACACTTTTTTGGGGAACACACATTTTTTGGGAACACACTTTTGGGAACACGCTTCTGGGAACACACTTTTTTGGGAACACACTTATTGTGGGAACACACTTTTTTTGGGAACACACTTTTTTTGGGAACACACTTTTTTCGGAACACACTTTTGGGAACACACTTTTTTGGGGAACACACTGTTTTTGGGAACATACTGTTATTGGGAACACATTTTTGGGAACACACTTTTTATGGGAACAAACCTTTGGGAACACACTTTTGCGAACACACTTCTGGGAACACAATTTTTGGGAACACACTTTTGGGAACACACTTTTGGGAACACACTTTTGGGAAAACACTTTGTTTGGGAACACACTTTTTTGGGTACACACTTTTGGGAACACACTTTTTATGGGAACAAACCTTTGGGAACACACTTTTGCGAACAAACTTTTGGGGAACCCACTTTTGGGAACACACTTTTTTGCAAACACACTTTTGGGAAAACACTTTTTTGGAACACACTTTTGGGAACACACTTTTTTGGGAACACACTTTTGGGAACATCTTATTTTGGGAACACACTTTTTGGGGAACACACTTTTGGGAACACACTTTTTTGGGGAACACACTTTTTTTGGGAACACACTTTTTTTGCGAACACACGTTTGGGAACACACTTTTTTGGGAACACACTTTCTGGAACACACTTTATTTGGGATCGCACTTTTGGGAACACACGTTTGGGAACACACTTTTGGGAACACACTTTTTTGGAAACACACTTTTTTGGGGAACACACTTCAGGGAACACACTTTTTTTGGGAAGACACTTTTTTTGGGAACACACTTTTGGGAACACAATTTTTGAGAACACAATTTTTGAGAACTCACTTATAGGAGCACAACTTTTTGGGAACACACTTTATTTGGGAATGCTCTTTTGGGAACACAGGTTTGGAACACACTTTTTTGGGAACACACATATTTGGGATCACACGTTTGGAACTCACTTTTTTGGGAACACACTTTTTTGGGAACACACTATTGGGAACACACTTCTGGGAACACATTTTTTTGGGAACACACTTTTGGGAACACACATTTTGGGAACACACTTTTGGGAACACACTTTTTTGGGAACACACTTATTTTGGGAACAATGTTTTGGGAACACACATTTTTGGGAACACACTTTTGGGAATACACTTTTGTGGGGAACCCACTTTTGGGAACACACTTTTTTGCGAACACACTTTTGGGAACACACTTTTTGGGAACACACTTTTGGGAACACACTTTTTTGGGAACAAACTTTTGGGAACACTTTTTTTTGGGAACTGACATTTGGAAACACACTTTTGGGAACACACTTTTTGGAACACACTTTATTTGGAACACACTTTAGGGAACACACGTTTGGGAACACACTTTTTTGGGAACACATATATTTTGGGAACACACGTTTGGAACACACATTTTTGGGAACACACTTTTTTGGGGAACACAATTCTGGGAACACACTTTTTTGAGGATCACACTTATTTTGCGAACACACTTTTGGGAAAACAATTTTTGTGAACACTGTTTTGGGAACACACTTTTTTTGGGAACACAATTTTTGGGAACTCACTTATGGGAGCACAACTTTTTGGGATCACACTTTATTTGGGAACACACTATCGGGAACACACGTTTGAGAACACACTATTTTGGGAACACACATAATTTGGGAAAACACGATTGGAAGACACTTTTTTGGGAACACACTTTTTTTGGGAACACTATTGGGAACACACTTCTGGGAACACACTTTTTTTGGGAACACACTTTTTTTGGGAACAATCTTTTGGGAACACACTTTTTTTGGGAACACACTTATTTTGGGAAGACACTTTTTTTGGGAACACACTTTTTTGGGGAACACACTTTTGGGAACACACTCTTTTGGGGAACACACTTTTTTTGTGAACACAGTTTTTGGAACATACGTTTTTGGGGAACACTCTTTTGGGAACACACTTTTTTTGGGAACACACTTATTTTGGCAACACATTTTTGGGAACACACTTTTTTGGGGAACACACTATTGGGAACTCACTTTTTTGGGGAAAACACTTTTTTTGGGAACACACTTTTTTGGGAACACACTTTTGGGAACACACTTTTGCGAACACACTTTTTTTGGGAACACACTTTTGGTAACACACTTTTGGGAACACACTTTTTTGGGAACACACATATTTTGGGAAGATACTTTTGGAACACACTTTTTTGAGGAACACATTTTTTTGGGAACACACTTTTGGGAACACACGTTTGGGAACACACTTTTGGGAACACACTTTTGCGCACACACTTTACTTGGGAACACACTTATTTTGGGAACACACTTTTGGAACACACTTTTTTGGGAACAAACTTTTTTTGGGAACACACTATTGGGAACACACTTCTGGGAACACACTTTTATGGGGAACAGATTATTTTGTGAACAAACGTTTGGGAACACATTTTTTGGAACACACTTTTTTGGGGAACACACTTTTTTTGGGAACATACTTTTGGGAACACACCTTTGGGAACACATTTTTGTGAACACACTTCTGGCAAACACAGTTTTTTGGGAACACACTTTTTTTGGGAACACACTTTTGGGTACACAATTTTTGAGAACACAATTTTTGAGAACTCACTTATGTGTGCACACCTTTTTGGGAACACACTTTTTTTGGGAATGCACTTTTGGAACACACTTTTTTGGGAACACACATATTTTGGGAGCACACATATTTTGGGAACACACTTTTTTGGGAACACACTTTTTTTGGGAACACACTATTGGGAACACACTTCTGGTAACACACTTTTTTGGTAACACACTTGTTTTGGGGACACACTTTTTTGAGGACCACATTTTTTTTGGGAACACACTTTTGGAACACACTTTTTTGGGAACACACTTTTTTTGGGAACACACTATTGGAAACACACTTCTGGGAACACACTTGTTGGAACATACTTTTTTGGGGAACACTCTTTTGGGAACACACTTTTTTTGGGAACACACTCATTTTGGGAAGACACTTTTTTTGGGAACACACTTTTTTGGGGAACACACTTTTGGGAACACACTCTTTTGGGGAACACACTTCAGGGAACACACTTTTTTTGGGAAGACACTTTTTTTGGGAACACACTTTTGGGAACACAATTTTTGAGAACACAATTTTTGAGAACTCACTTATAGGAGCACAACTTTTTGGGAACACACTTTATTTGGGAATGCTCTTTTGGGAACACAGGTTTGGAACACACTTTTTTGGGAACACACATATTTGGGATCACACGTTTGGAACTCACTTTTTTGGGAACACACTTTTTTGGGAACACACTATTGGGAACACACTTCTGGGAACACATTTTTTTGGGAACACACTTTTGGGAACACACATTTTGGGAACACACTTTTGGGAACACACTTTTTTGGGAACACACTTATTTTGGGAACAATGTTTTGGGAACACACATTTTTGGGAACACACTTTTGGGAATACACTTTTGTGGGGAACCCACTTTTGGGAACACACTTTTTTGCGAACACACTTTTGGGAACACACTTTTTGGGAACACACTTTTGGGAACACACTTTTTTGGGAACAAACTTTTGGGAACACTTTTTTTTGGGAACTGACATTTGGAAACACACTTTTGGGAACACACTTTTTGGAACACACTTTATTTGGAACACACTTTAGGGAACACACGTTTGGGAACACACTTTTTTGGGAACACATATATTTTGGGAACACACGTTTGGAACACACATTTTTGGGAACACACTTTTTTGGGGAACACAATTCTGGGAACACACTTTTTTGAGGATCACACTTATTTTGCGAACACACTTTTGGGAAAACAATTTTTGTGAACACTGTTTTGGGAACACACTTTTTTTGGGAACACAATTTTTGGGAACTCACTTATGGGAGCACAACTTTTTGGGATCACACTTTATTTGGGAACACACTATCGGGAACACACGTTTGAGAACACACTATTTTGGGAACACACATAATTTGGGAAAACACGATTGGAAGACACTTTTTTGGGAACACACTTTTTTTGGGAACACTATTGGGAACACACTTCTGGGAACACACTTTTTTTGGGAACACACTTTTTTTGGGAACAATCTTTTGGGAACACACTTTTTTTGGGAACACACTTATTTTGGGAAGACACTTTTTTTGGGAACACACTTTTTTGGGGAACACACTTTTGGGAACACACTCTTTTGGGGAACACACTTTTTTTGTGAACACAGTTTTTGGAACATACGTTTTTGGGGAACACTCTTTTGGGAACACACTTTTTTTGGGAACACACTTATTTTGGCAACACATTTTTGGGAACACACTTTTTTGGGGAACACACTATTGGGAACTCACTTTTTTGGGGAAAACACTTTTTTTGGGAACACACTTTTTTGGGAACACACTTTTGGGAACACACTTTTGCGAACACACTTTTTTTGGGAACACACTTTTGGTAACACACTTTTGGGAACACACTTTTTTGGGAACACACATATTTTGGGAAGATACTTTTGGAACACACTTTTTTGAGGAACACATTTTTTTGGGAACACACTTTTGGGAACACACGTTTGGGAACACACTTTTGGGAACACACTTTTGCGCACACACTTTACTTGGGAACACACTTATTTTGGGAACACACTTTTGGAACACACTTTTTTGGGAACAAACTTTTTTTGGGAACACACTATTGGGAACACACTTCTGGGAACACACTTTTATGGGGAACAGATTATTTTGTGAACAAACGTTTGGGAACACATTTTTTGGAACACACTTTTTTGGGGAACACACTTTTTTTGGGAACACACTTTTGGGAACACACCTTTGGGAACACATTTTTGTGAACACACTTCTGGCAAACACAGTTTTTTGGGAACACACTTTTTTTGGGAACACACTTTTGGGAACACAATTTTTGAGAACACAATTTTTGAGAACTCACTTATGTGTGCACACCTTTTTGGGAACACACTTTTTTTGGGAATGCACTTTTGGAACACACTTTTTTGGGAACACACATATTTTGGGAGCACACATATTTTGGGAACACACTTTTTTGGGAACACACTTTTTTTGGGAACACACTATTGGGAACACACTTCTGGTAACACACTTTTTTGGTAACACACTTGTTTTGGGGACACACTTTTTTGAGGACCACATTTTTTTTGGGAACACACTTTTGGAACACACTTTTTTGGGAACACACTTTTTTTGGGAACACACTATTGGAAACACACTTCTGGGAACACACTTGTTGGAACATACTTTTTTGGGGAACACTCTTTTGGGAACACACTTTTTTTGGGAACACACTCATTTTGGTAACACATGTTTGGGTACACACTTTTTTGGGAACACACTTTTTTTGGGAACACACTTTTTTGGGAACACACTTTTGGGAACACACTTTTTTGGGGGACACATTTTTTTGGGAACACACTTTTGGGAACACACATTTGGGAACACACTTTTGCGAACACACTTTATTTGGGAACACACTTATTTTGGGAACACACTTTTGGAACACACTTTTTTGGGAACACACTTTTTTTGGGAACACACTATTGGGAACACACTTCTGGGAACACACTATTTTTGGGAACACACTATTTTTGGGAACACACTTTTTTGGGGTACACACTTTTGGAAACACACTATTTTGGGAACACACTTTTTTGGGAACGCACTTTTGGGAAAACTCTTTTGGGAACACACTTTTTATGGGAACACACTTTTGGGAACACATTTTTGGTAACACACTTTTTTGGGAACACACGTATTTTGAAAACACACGTTTGGTACACACTTTTTTGGGGAACACACATTTTTTGGGAACACACTTTTGGGAACACGCTTCTGGGAACACACTTTTTTGGGAACACATTTATTGTGGGAACACACTTTTTTTGGAACACACTTTTTTTGGGAACACACTTTTTTCGGAACACACTTTTGGGAACACACTTTTTTGGGGAACACACTGTTTTTGGGAACATACTGTTATTGGGAACACACTGATGGGAACACACTTTTTTGGGGAAAACACTGATTTTTGGAACACTTTGTTTGGGAACACACTTTTTTGGGTACACACTTTTGGGAACACACTTTTTATGGGAACTAACCTTTGGGAACACACTTTTGCGAACACACTTCTGGGAACACAATTTTTGGGAACACACTTTTGGGAACACACTTTTTTTGGGAACACAAATTTTGGGAACAAACTTACGGGAGCACACCTTTTTGGGAACACACTTTTGGGAACAGGCTTTTGGGGAACCCACTTTTGGGAACACAGTTTTTTGCAAACACACTTTTGGGAAAACACTTTTTTGGAACACACTTTTGGGAACACACTTTTTTGGGAACACACTTTTGGGAACATCTTTTTTTGGGAACACACTTTTTTGGGGAACACACTTTTGGGAACACACTTTTTTGGGAACACACTTTTTTTGGGAACACACTTTTTTTGCGAACATACGTTTGGGAACACACTTTTTTGGGAACACACTTTCTGGAACACACTTTATTTGGGATCGCACTTTTGGGAACACACGTTTGGGAACACACTTTTGGGAACACACTTTTTTGGAAACACACTTTTTTGGGGAACACACTTTAGGGAACACACTTTTCTTGGGAAGACACTTTTTTTGGGAACACACTTTTGGGAACTCACTTATAGGAGCACACCTTTTTGGGAACACACTTTATTTGGCAATGCTCTTTTGGGAACACACGTTTGGAACACACTTTTTTGGGAACACACTTTTGGGAACACACTTTTACACTTTTGGAACACACTTTTTGGAACACACATTTTTGGGGAACACATTTTTTTGGGAACACTTTTTGGAACACACTTTTTTGGGGAACACACTTTTTTGGTAACACACTTTTGGGAACACACTTTTTTGGGAACACACTTTTGGGAACACACTTTTGGGAACACACTTTTTTGGGAACACACTTTTGGGAACACTTTTATTTGGGAACTCACTTATGGGAACACACTTTTGGGAACACACTTTTGGGAACACACTTCTGGGAACACACTTTATTTGGGAACACACATTTGGAACACTTTTTTGGGAACACACTTTTTTTGGATCATTTATTTTGGGAACACACTTTTTTTGGCAACACACATTTTTAGGAGACACACTTTTGGGAACACAGTTTTTTGGGAACAGATTTTTGGGAACACACATTATTTGGGAACACTCTTTTGGGAACACAATTTTTGAGAACACAATTTTTGAGAACTCACTTATGGGAGCACACCTTTTTGGGAACACACTTTATTTGGGAACGCACTTTTGGGAACACACGTTCGGGAACACACTTTTTTGGGAACACACATATTTGGGAACACACGTTTGGAACACACTTTTTTGGGAACACATTTTTTTGGGAACACACTATTGGGAACACACATTTTTGGGAACACAGTTTTTTTGGGAACACACATTTTTTGGGAACACTCTTTTGGGAACACAATATTTGAGAACACAATTTTTGAGAACTCACTTATGGGAGCACACCTTTTTGGGAACACACCTTATTTGGGAACGGACTTTTGGGAACATACGTTTGGAATACACTTTTTTGGGAACACACATATTTGGCAAAACACCTTTGGAACACACTTTTTTGGGAACTCACTATTGGGAACACACTTCTGGGAACACATTTTTTTGGGAACACACTTATTTTGGGAACACTGTTTTGAAACACACTTTTTTAGGGAACACATTTTTGGGAATACACTTTTGTGGGGAACCCACTTTTGGGAAAACACTTTTTTGGGAACACACTTTTGGGAACACTTTTTTTTGGGAACTCACATTTGGAAACACACTTTTGGGAACACACTTTTTGGAACACACTTTTTTGGGAACACACTTTTTTTGGGAACACACTTTTGGGAACACACTTTTTTGGGGAGCACACTTTTTTTGGGAACACACTTTTTTTGCGAACACACGTTTGGGAACACACTTTTTTGGGAACACTCTGTTGGGAACACACTTTATTTGGAACACACTTTAGCGAACACACGTTTGGGAACACACTTTTTTGGGAACACATATATTTTGGGAACACACGTTTGGAACACACATTTTTGGGAACACACTTTTTTGGGGAACACACTATTGGGAAAACAATTCTGGGAACACACTTTTTTGAGGATCACACTTATTTTGGGAACACACTTTTTTTGGGAACACACCTTTTTGCGAGACACACTTTTGGGAACACAGTTTTTTTGGGAACACACTTTTGGGAACACACGTTTGGGAACACACTTTTGGGAACCCACTTTTGGGAACACATTTTTTTGCGAACACACTTTTGGGAAAACACTTTTTTAGGGAAAACACTTTTTTTGGGAACACACTTTTGGGAACACACTTATACACTTTTGGAACACACTTTTTGGAACACACATTTTTGGGGAACACATTTTTTTGGGAACACTTTTTGGAACACACTTTTTTGGGGAACACACTTTTTTGGTAACACACTTTTGGGAACACACTTTTTTGGGAACACACTTTTGGGAACACACTTTTGGGAACACACTTTTTTGGGAACACACTTTTGGGAACACTTTTTTTTGGGAACTCACTTATGGGAACACACTTTTGGGAACACACTTTTGGGAACACACTTCTGGGAACACACTTTTTTTGGGAACACACATTTGGAACACTTTTTTGGGGAACACACTTTTTTTGGGATCACTTATTTTGGGAACACACTTTTTTTGGGAACACACCTTTTTGGGAGACACACTTTTGGGAACACACATTTTTGGGAACAGTTTTTTGGGAACACACATTATTTGGGAACACTCTTTTGGGAACACAATTTTTGAGAACACAATTTTTGAGAACTCACTTATGGGAGCACACCTTTTTGGGAACACACTTTATTTGGGAACGCACTTTTGGGAACACACGTTCGGGAACACACTTTTTTGGGAACACACATATTTGGGAACACACGTTTGGAACACACTTTTTTGGGAACACATTTTTTTGGGAACACACTATTGGGAACACACATTTTTGGGAACACAGTTTTTTTGGGAACACACATTTTTTGGGAACACTCTTTTGGGAACACAATATTTGAGAACACCATTTTTGAGAACTCACTTATGGGAGCACACCTTTTTGGGAACACACTTTATTTGGGAACGGACTTTTGGGAACATACGTTTGGGAATACACTTTTTTGGGAACACACATATTTGGCAAAACACGTTTGGAACACACTTTTTTGGGAACTCACTATTGGGAACACACTTCTGGGAACACATTTTTTTGGGAACACACTTATTTTGGGAACACTGTTTTGAAACACACTTTTTTAGGGAACACATTTTTGGGAATACACTTTTGTGGGGAACCCACTTTTGGGAAAACACTTTTTTGGGAACACACTTTTGGGAAAACACTTTTTTTGGGAAAGCAATTTTTTTGGGAACACACTTTTTTGGGAACACACTTTTGGGAACACACTTTTGGGAACACACTTTTTTTGGAACACACATTTTTGGGGAACACACTTTTTTGGGGAACACACTATTGGGAACACAATTCTGGGAACACACTTTTTTGAGGATCACACTTATTTTGGGAACAAACTTTTTTTGGGAACACACGTTTTTGGGAGACACACTTTTGGGAACACAGTTTTTTTGGGAACACACTTTTGGGAACACACGTTTGGGAACACACTTTTGGGAACCCACTTTTGGGAACACACTTTTTTGCGAACACACTTTTGGGAAAACACTTTTTTTGGGAAAACACTTTTTTTGGGAACACACTTTTGGGAACACACTTTTACCCTTTTGGAACACACTTTTTGGAACACACATTTTTGGGGAACACATTTTTTTTGGAACACTTTTTGGAACACACTTTTTTGGGGAACACACTTATTTGCCAACACACTTTTGGGAACACACTTTTGGGAACACACTTTTTTGGGAACGCACTTTTGGGAACACATTTTTGGGAAGACACTTTTTTGGGAACACACTTTTGGAAACACTTTTTTTTGGGAACTCACTTATGGGAACACACTTTTGGGAACACACTTTTGGGAACACACTTCTGGGAACACACTTTTTTTGGGAACACACATTTGGAACACTTTTTTGGGGAACACACTTTTTTTGGATCACTTATTTTGGGAACACACTTTTTTTGGGAGCACACCTTTTTAGGAGACACACTTTTGGGAACACAGTTTTTTGGGAACAGTTTTTTGGGAACACACATTATTTGGGAACACTCTTTTGGGAACACAATTTTTGAGAACACAATTTTTGAGAACTCACTTATGGGAGCACACCTTTTTGGGAACACACTTTATTTGGGAACGCACTTTTGGGAACACACGTTCGGGAACACACTTTTTTGGGAACACACATATTTGGGAACACACGTTTGGAACACACTTTTTTGGGAACACATTTTTTTGGGGAACACACTATTGGGAACACACATTTTTGGGAACACAGTTTTTTTGGGAACACACATTTTTTGGGAACACTCTTTTGGGAACAGAATTTTTGAGAACACAATTTTTGAGAACTCACTTATGGGAGCACACCTTTTTGGGAACACATTTTATTTGGGAACGCACTTTTGGGAACATACGTTTGGGAACACACTTTTTTGGGAAAAAACATTTTTGGGAACTCACTATTGGGAACACACTTTTTTGGGAACAAACTTTTGGGAACACTTTTTTTTGGGAACTCACTTATGGGAACACACTTTTGGGAACACACTTTTGGGAACACACTTCTGGGAACACACTTTTTTTGGGAACACACATTTGGAACACTTTTTTGGGGAACACACTTTTTTTGGGATCACTTATTTTGGGAACACACTTTTTTTGGGAACACACCTTTTTGGGAGACACACTTTTGGGAACACACATTTTTGGGAACAGTTTTTTGGGAACACACATTATTTGGGAACACTCTTTTGGGAACACAATTTTTGAGAACACAATTTTTGAGAACTCACTTATGGGAGCACACCTTTTTGGGAACACTTTATTTGGGAACGCACTTTTGGGAACACACGTTCGGGAACACACTTTTTTGGGAACACACATATTTGGGAACACACGTTTGGAACAAACTTTTTTGGGAACACATTTTTTTGGGAACACACTATTGGGAACACACATTTTTGGGAACACAGTTTTTTTGGGAACACACATTTTTTGGGAACACTCTTTTGGGAACACAATATTTAAGAACACAGTTTTTGAGAACTCACTTATGGGAGCACACCTTTTTGGGAACACACTTTATTTGGGAACGGACTTTTGGGAACATACGTTTGGGAATACACTTTTTTGGGAACACACATATTTGGCAAGACACGTTTGGAACACACTTTTTTGGGAACTCACTATTGGGAACACACTTCTGGGAACACATTTTTTTGGGAACACACTTATTTTGGGAACACTGTTTTGAAACACACTTTTTTAGGGAACACATTTTTGGGAATACACTTTTGTGGGGAACCCACTTTTGGGAAAACACTTTTTTGGGAACACACTTTTGGGAAAACACTTTTTTTGGGAAAGCAATTTTTTTGGGAACACACTTTTGGGAACACACTTTTTTGGGAACACACTTTTGGGAACACACTTTTTGGGAACACACTTTTGGAACACACTTTTTTGGGAACACACTTTTGGGAACACCTTTTTTTGGGAACACACTTTTGGGAACACACTTTTGGGAACACACTTTTGGGAACACACTTTTTTTGGAGCACACTTATTTTGGGAACACACTTTTTTTGGGAACACACCTTTTTGGGAGACACACTTTTGGGAACACAGTTTTTTTGGGAACAAACTTTTGGGAAGACACGTTTGGGAACACACTTTTGGGAACCCACTTTTGGGAACACACTTTTTTGCGAACACACTTTTGGGAAAACACTTTTTTTGGGAAAACACTTTTTTTGGGAACACACTTTTGGGAACACACTTTTACCCTTTTGGAACACACTTTTTGGAACACACATTTTTGGGGAACACATTTTTTTTGGAACACTTTTTGGAACACACTTTTTTGGGGAACACACTTTTTTGCTAACACACTTTTGGGAACACACTTTTGGGAACACACTTTTTTGGGAACGCACTTTTGGGAACACATTTTTGGGAACACACTTCTGGCAAACACAGTTTTTTTGGGAACACACTTTTTGGGAACACACTTTTGGGAACACACTTTTTTGGGAACACACTTTTGGAAACACTTTTTTTTGGGAACTCACTTATGGGAACACACTTTTGTGAACACACTTTTGGGAACACACTTCTGGGAACACACTTTTTTTGGGAACACACATTTGGAACACTTTTTTGGGAACACACTTTTTTTGGATCATTTATTTTGGGAACACACTTTTTTTGGGAACACACATTTTTAGGAGACACACTTTTGGGAACACAGTTTTTTGGGAACAGATTTTTGGGAACACACATTATTTGGGAACACTCTTTTGGGAACACAATTTTTGAGAACACAATTTTTGAGAACTCACTTATGGGAGCACACCTTTTTGGGAACACACTTTATTTGGGAACGCACTTTTGGGAACACACGTTCGGGAACACACTTTTTTGGGAACACACATATTTGGGAACACACGTTTGGAACACACTTTTTTGGGAACACATTTTTTTGGGGAACATACTATTGGGAACACACATTTTTGGGAACACAGTTTTTTTGGGAACACACATTTTTTGGGAACACTCTTTTGGGAACACAATTTTTGAGAACACAATTTTTGAGAACTCACTTATGGGAGCACACCTTTTTGGGAACACATTTTATTTGGGAACGCACTTTTGGGAACATACGTTTGGGAACACACTTTTTTGGGAAAACACTTTTTTGGGAACTCACTATTGGGAACACACTTCTGGGAACACATTTTTTTGGGAACACACTTATTTTGGGAACACTCTTTTGGAACACACTTTTTTAGGGAACACATTTTTGGGAATACACTTTTGTGGGGAACCCACTTTTGGGAAAACACTTTTTTGGGAACACACTTTTGGGAAAACACTTTTTTTGGGAAAGCAATTTTTTTGGGAACACACTTTTGGGAACACACTTTTTTGGGAACACACTTTTGGGAACACACTTTTTGGGAACACAATTTTGGGAACACACTTTTTTGGGAACACACTTTTGGGAACACCTTTTTTTGGGAACATAATTTTTGGGCACTCACTTATGGGAGCACACCTTTTTGGAACACACTTTATTTGTGAACGCACTTTTGCGAACACACTTTTGGGAACACACTTTTTTGGGAACTCACTATTGGGAACACACTTCTGGGAACACACTTTTTTGGGAACACACTTTTGGGAAAACACTTTTTTTGGGAAAGCAATTTTTTTGGGAACACACTTTTTTAGGGAACACATTTTTGGGAATACACTTTTGTGGGGAACCCACTTTTGGGAAAACACTTTTTTGGGAACACACTTTTGGGAAAACACTTTTTTTGGGAAAGCAATTTTTTTGGGAACACACTTTTGGGAACACACTTTTTTGGGAACACACTTTTGGGAACACACTTTTTGGGAACACAATTTTGGGAACACACTTTTTTGGGAACACACTTTTGGGAACACCTTTTTTTGGGAACATAATTTTTGGGCACTCACTTATGGGAGCACACCTTTTTGGAACACACTTTATTTGTGAACGCACTTTTGCGAACACACTTTTGGGAACACACTTTTTTGGGAACTCACTATTGGGAACACACTTCTGGGAACACACTTTTTTGGGAACACACTTTTGGGAAAACACTTTTTTTGGGAAAGCAATTTTTTTGGGAACACACTTTTGGGAACACACTTTTTTGGGAACACACTTTTGGGAACACACTTTTTGGGAACACACTTTTGGGAACACACTTTTTTGGGAACACACTTTTGGGAAGACCTTTTTTTGGGAACACCCTTTTGGGAACACACTTTTGGGAACCCACTTTTGGGAACACACTTTTTTGGGAATACACTTTTTTTGGGAACACACTTTTGGAACACACTTTTTTGGGAACACACTTTTTTTGGGAACACACTTTTGGGAACACACTTCTGGGAACACACTATTTTTGGGAACACACTTTTTTGGGGTACACACTTTTGGAAACACACTATTTTGGGAACACACTTTTTTGGGAACACTCTTTTGGGAACACAATTTTTGAGAACACAATTTTTGAGAACTCACTTATGGGAGCACACCTTTTTGGGGAACTCACTTTTGGGAACACACATTTTTGGGGAACACACTTTTTTTGGGAACACACTTTTTTTCCGAACACACGTTTGGGAACACACTTTTTTGGGAACACACTTTTGGGAACACACTTTATTTGGGAACACACTTTTGGGAACACACGTTTGGGAACACACTTTTTTGGGAACACATATATTTTGGGAACACACGTTTGGAACACACATTTTTGGGGAACACACTTTTTTTGGGAACACACGTTTGGGAACACACTTTTTTGGGAACACACTTTCTGGAACACACTTTATTTGGGATCGCACTTTTGGGAACACACGTTTGGGAACACACTTTTTATGAAAAAACTTTTTTGGGAACACACTTTTGGGAACACACTTTTTTGGGAACACACTTTTTTTGGGAACACACTTTTGGGAACACAATTTTTGAGAACACAATTTTTGAGAACTCACTTATAGGAGCACACCTTTTTGGGAACACACTTTATTTGGGAAAGCTCTTTTGGGAACACACGTTTGGGAACACACTTTTGGAAGACACTTTTTGGGAACACACTTTTGGGAACACACTTTTTTGGGAACACACTTTTGGGAACACTTTTTTTTGGGAACTCACTTTTGGGAGCACACTTTTGGGAACACACTTTTTGGAACACACTTTTTTGGGAACACACCTTTTTTGGGAACACACATTTGGGAACACACATTTTTGGGGAACACACTTTTTTTGGGAACACAATTTTTTTGCGAACACTCGTTTGGGAACACACTTTTTTGGGAACACACTTTTGGGAACACACTTTATTTATGAACACACTTTTGGGAACACACGTTTGGGAACACACTTTTTTGGGAACACATATATTTTGGGAACACACGTTTGGAACACACATTTTTGGGGAACACACTTTTTTTGGGAACACACTATTGGGAACACAATTCTGGGAACACACTTTTTTGGGATCACACTTATTTTGGGAACACACTTTTTTTGGGAACACACCTTTTTGGGAGACACACTTTTGGGAACACAGTTTTTTTGGGAACACACTTTTGGGAACACATTTTTGGGAACACAGTTTTTTGGGAATACACTTTTTTTGGGAACACACTTTTTTTGGGAACACACTTTTGGGAACACACGTTTGGGAACACACTTTTTTGGGAACACATATATTTTGGGAACACACGTTTGGAACACACCTTTTTGGGAACACACTTTATTTGGGAATGCTCTTTTGGGAACACGCATTTGGGAACACACTTTTTTGGGAACACACATATTTGGGATCACACGTTTGGAACACACTTTTTTGGGAACACACTTTTTTGGGAACACACTATTGGGAACACACTTCTGGGAACACATTTTTTTGGGAACACACTTATTTTGGGAACACTCTTTTGGAACACACTTTTTTTGGGAACACACTTTTGGGAATACACTTTTGTGGGGAACCCACTTTTGGGAACACACTTTTTTGGGAACACACTTTTGGGAACACACTTTTTGGGAACACACTTTTGGGAACACACTTTTTGGAACACACTTTTTTTGGGAACACACTATTGGGAACACAATTCTGGGAACACACTTTTTTGGTGATCACAATTATTTTGGGAAAACACTTTTTTTGGGAACACACCTTTTTGGGAGACACACTTTTGGGAACACAGTTTTTTTGGGAACACACTTTTGGGAACACATTTTTGGGAACACAGTTTTTTGGGAACACACATTTTTTGGAAACACTCTTTTGGGAACACAATGTTTGAGAACACAATTTTTCAGAACTCACTTATGGGAGCACACCTTTTTGGGAACACACTTTATTTGGGAACGCACTATAGGAAACAAACTTTAGGGAACACACTTTTTTGGGGAACACACCGTTTTTGGGAACACACTTTTTTTGGGAACACACTTTTGGGAATACACTTTTGTGGGGAACCCACTTTTGGGAACACACTTTTTTGGTAACACACTTTTGGGAACACACTTTTTGGAACACACTTTTTTGGGAACACACTTTTTTTGGGAACACACTTTTGGGAACACACATTTTTGGGAACACACTTTTTTTGGGAACACACTTTTTTTCCGAACACACGTTTGGGAACACACTTTTTTGGGAACACACTTTTGGGAACACACTTTATTTGGGAACACACTTTTGGGAACACACGTTTGGGAACACACTTTTTTGGGAACACATATATTTTGGGAACACACGTTTGGAACACACATTTTTGGGAACACACTTTGTTTGGGAACACACTATTGGGAACACAATTCTGGGAACACACTTTTTTGGGGATCACACTTATTTTGGGAACACAGTTTTTTTGGGAACACATCTTTTTGGGAGACACACTTTTGGGAACACAGTTTTTTTGGGAACACACTTTTGGGAACACATTTTTGGGAACACAGTTTTTTGGGAACACACATTTTTTGGGAACACTCTTTTGGGAACACAATTTTTGAGAACACAATTTTTGAGAACTCACTTATGGGAACACACCTTTTTGGGAACACACTTTATTTGGGAACGCATTTTTGGGAACACACGTTTGGGAACACACTTTATTTGGGAACGCACTTTTGGGAACAAACTTTAGGGAACACACTTTTTTGGGGAACACACTGTTTTTGGGAACACACTTTTTTTGGGAACACACTTTTGGGAATACACTTTTGTGGGGAACCCACTTTTGGGAACACACTTTTTTGGTAACACACTTTTGGGAACACACTTTTTGGAACACACTTTTTTGGGAACACACTTTTTTTGGGAACACACTTTTGGGAACACACATTTTTGGGGAACACACTTTTTTTGGGAACACACTTTTTTTCCGAACACACGTTTGGGAACACACTTTTTTGGGAACACACTTTTGGGAACACACTTTATTTGGGAACACACTTTTGGGAACACACGTTTGGGAACACACTTTTTTGGGAACACATATATTTTGGGAACACACGTTTGGAACACACATTTTTGGGAAAACACTTTTTTGGGAACTCACTATTGGGAACACACTTCTGGGAACACATTTTTTTGGGAACACACTTATTTTGGGAACACTCTTTTGGAACACACTTTTTTAGGGAACACATTTTTGGGAATACACTTTTGTGGGGAACCCACTTTTGGGAAAACACTTTTTTGGGAACACACTTTTGGGAAAACACTTTTTTTGGGAAAGCAATTTTTTTGGGAACACACTTTTGGGAACACACTTTTTTGGGAACACACTTTTGGGAACACACTTTTTGGGAACACAATTTTGGGAACACACTTTTTTGGGAACACACTTTTGGGAACACCTTTTTTTGGGAACATAATTTTTGGGCACTCACTTATGGGAGCACACCTTTTTGGAACACACTTTATTTGTGAACGCACTTTTGCGAACACACTTTTGGGAACACACTTTTTTGGGAACTCACTATTGGGAACACACTTCTGGGAACACACTTTTTTGGGAACACACTTTTGGGAAAACACTTTTTTTGGGAAAGCAATTTTTTTGGGAACACACTTTTTTAGGGAACACATTTTTGGGAATACACTTTTGTGGGGAACCCACTTTTGGGAAAACACTTTTTTGGGAACACACTTTTGGGAAAACACTTTTTTTGGGAAAGCAATTTTTTTGGGAACACACTTTTGGGAACACACTTTTTTGGGAACACACTTTTGGGAACACACTTTTTGGGAACACAATTTTGGGAACACACTTTTTTGGGAACACACTTTTGGGAACACCTTTTTTTGGGAACATAATTTTTGGGCACTCACTTATGGGAGCACACCTTTTTGGAACACACTTTATTTGTGAACGCACTTTTGCGAACACACTTTTGGGAACACACTTTTTTGGGAACTCACTATTGGGAACACACTTCTGGGAACACACTTTTTTGGGAACACACTTTTGGGAAAACACTTTTTTTGGGAAAGCAATTTTTTTGGGAACACACTTTTGGGAACACACTTTTTTGGGAACACACTTTTGGGAACACACTTTTTGGGAACACACTTTTGGGAACACACTTTTTTGGGAACACACTTTTGGGAAGACCTTTTTTTGGGAACACCCTTTTGGGAACACACTTTTGGGAACCCACTTTTGGGAACACACTTTTTTGGGAATACACTTTTTTTGGGAACACACTTTTGGAACACACTTTTTTGGGAACACACTTTTTTTGGGAACACACTTTTGGGAACACACTTCTGGGAACACACTATTTTTGGGAACACACTTTTTTGGGGTACACACTTTTGGAAACACACTATTTTGGGAACACACTTTTTTGGGAACACTCTTTTGGGAACACAATTTTTGAGAACACAATTTTTGAGAACTCACTTATGGGAGCACACCTTTTTGGGGAACTCACTTTTGGGAACACACATTTTTGGGGAACACACTTTTTTTGGGAACACACTTTTTTTCCGAACACACGTTTGGGAACACACTTTTTTGGGAACACACTTTTGGGAACACACTTTATTTGGGAACACACTTTTGGGAACACACGTTTGGGAACACACTTTTTTGGGAACACATATATTTTGGGAACACACGTTTGGAACACACATTTTTGGGGAACACACTTTTTTTGGGAACACACGTTTGGGAACACACTTTTTTGGGAACACACTTTCTGGAACACACTTTATTTGGGATCGCACTTTTGGGAACACACGTTTGGGAACACACTTTTTATGAAAAAACTTTTTTGGGAACACACTTTTGGGAACACACTTTTTTGGGAACACACTTTTTTTGGGAACACACTTTTGGGAACACAATTTTTGAGAACACAATTTTTGAGAACTCACTTATAGGAGCACACCTTTTTGGGAACACACTTTATTTGGGAAAGCTCTTTTGGGAACACACGTTTGGGAACACACTTTTGGAAGACACTTTTTGGGAACACACTTTTGGGAACACACTTTTTTGGGAACACACTTTTGGGAACACTTTTTTTTGGGAACTCACTTTTGGGAGCACACTTTTGGGAACACACTTTTTGGAACACACTTTTTTGGGAACACACCTTTTTTGGGAACACACTATTGGGAACACACTTCTGGGAACACATTTTTTTGGGAACACACTTATTTTGGGAACACTCTTTTGGAACACACTTTTTTAGGGAACACATTTTTGGGAATACACTTTTGTGGGGAACCCACTTTTGGGAAAACACTTTTTTGGGAACACACTTTTGGGAAAACACTTTTTTTGGGAAAGCAATTTTTTTGGGAACACACTTTTGGGAACACACTTTTTTGGGAACACACTTTTGGGAACACACTTTTTGGGAACACAATTTTGGGAACACACTTTTTTGGGAACACACTTTTGGGAACACCTTTTTTTGGGAACATAATTTTTGGGCACTCACTTATGGGAGCACACCTTTTTGGAACACACTTTATTTGTGAACGCACTTTTGCGAACACACTTTTGGGAACACACTTTTTTGGGAACTCACTATTGGGAACACACTTCTGGGAACACACTTTTTTGGGAACACACTTTTGGGAAAACACTTTTTTTGGGAAAGCAATTTTTTTGGGAACACACTTTTTTAGGGAACACATTTTTGGGAATACACTTTTGTGGGGAACCCACTTTTGGGAAAACACTTTTTTGGGAACACACTTTTGGGAAAACACTTTTTTTGGGAAAGCAATTTTTTTGGGAACACACTTTTGGGAACACACTTTTTTGGGAACACACTTTTGGGAACACACTTTTTGGGAACACAATTTTGGGAACACACTTTTTTGGGAACACACTTTTGGGAACACCTTTTTTTGGGAACATAATTTTTGGGCACTCACTTATGGGAGCACACCTTTTTGGAACACACTTTATTTGTGAACGCACTTTTGCGAACACACTTTTGGGAACACACTTTTTTGGGAACTCACTATTGGGAACACACTTCTGGGAACACACTTTTTTGGGAACACACTTTTGGGAAAACACTTTTTTTGGGAAAGCAATTTTTTTGGGAACACACTTTTGGGAACACACTTTTTTGGGAACACACTTTTGGGAACACACTTTTTGGGAACACACTTTTGGGAACACACTTTTTTGGGAACACACTTTTGGGAAGACCTTTTTTTGGGAACACCCTTTTGGGAACACACTTTTGGGAACCCACTTTTGGGAACACACTTTTTTGGGAATACACTTTTTTTGGGAACACACTTTTGGAACACACTTTTTTGGGAACACACTTTTTTTGGGAACACACTTTTGGGAACACACTTCTGGGAACACACTATTTTTGGGAACACACTTTTTTGGGGTACACACTTTTGGAAACACACTATTTTGGGAACACACTTTTTTGGGAACACTCTTTTGGGAACACAATTTTTGAGAACACAATTTTTGAGAACTCACTTATGGGAGCACACCTTTTTGGGGAACTCACTTTTGGGAACACACATTTTTGGGGAACACACTTTTTTTGGGAACACACTTTTTTTCCGAACACACGTTTGGGAACACACTTTTTTGGGAACACACTTTTGGGAACACACTTTATTTGGGAACACACTTTTGGGAACACACGTTTGGGAACACACTTTTTTGGGAACACATATATTTTGGGAACACACGTTTGGAACACACATTTTTGGGGAACACACTTTTTTTGGGAACACACGTTTGGGAACACACTTTTTTGGGAACACACTTTCTGGAACACACTTTATTTGGGATCGCACTTTTGGGAACACACGTTTGGGAACACACTTTTTATGAAAAAACTTTTTTGGGAACACACTTTTGGGAACACACTTTTTTGGGAACACACTTTTTTTGGGAACACACTTTTGGGAACACAATTTTTGAGAACACAATTTTTGAGAACTCACTTATAGGAGCACACCTTTTTGGGAACACACTTTATTTGGGAAAGCTCTTTTGGGAACACACGTTTGGGAACACACTTTTGGAAGACACTTTTTGGGAACACACTTTTGGGAACACACTTTTTTGGGAACACACTTTTGGGAACACTTTTTTTTGGGAACTCACTTTTGGGAGCACACTTTTGGGAACACACTTTTTGGAACACACTTTTTTGGGAACACACCTTTTTTGGGAACACACATTTGGGAACACACATTTTTGGGGAACACACTTTTTTTGGGAACACAATTTTTTTGCGAACACTCGTTTGGGAACACACTTTTTTGGGAACACACTTTTGGGAACACACTTTATTTATGAACACACTTTTGGGAACACACGTTTGGGAACACACTTTTTTGGGAACACATATATTTTGGGAACACACGTTTGGAACACACATTTTTGGGGAACACACTTTTTTTGGGAACACACTATTGGGAACACAATTCTGGGAACACACTTTTTTGGGATCACACTTATTTTGGGAACACACTTTTTTTGGGAACACACCTTTTTGGGAGACACACTTTTGGGAACACAGTTTTTTTGGGAACACACTTTTGGGAACACATTTTTGGGAACACAGTTTTTTGGGAATACACTTTTTTTGGGAACACACTTTTTTTGGGAACACACTTTTGGGAACACACGTTTGGGAACACACTTTTTTGGGAACACATATATTTTGGGAACACACGTTTGGAACACACCTTTTTGGGAACACACTTTATTTGGGAATGCTCTTTTGGGAACACGCATTTGGGAACACACTTTTTTGGGAACACACATATTTGGGATCACACGTTTGGAACACACTTTTTTGGGAACACACTTTTTTGGGAACACACTATTGGGAACACACTTCTGGGAACACATTTTTTTGGGAACACACTTATTTTGGGAACACTCTTTTGGAACACACTTTTTTTGGGAACACACTTTTGGGAATACACTTTTGTGGGGAACCCACTTTTGGGAACACACTTTTTTGGGAACACACTTTTGGGAACACACTTTTTGGGAACACACTTTTGGGAACACACTTTTTGGAACACACTTTTTTTGGGAACACACTATTGGGAACACAATTCTGGGAACACACTTTTTTGGTGATCACAATTATTTTGGGAAAACACTTTTTTTGGGAACACACCTTTTTGGGAGACACACTTTTGGGAACACAGTTTTTTTGGGAACACACTTTTGGGAACACATTTTTGGGAACACAGTTTTTTGGGAACACACATTTTTTGGAAACACTCTTTTGGGAACACAATGTTTGAGAACACAATTTTTCAGAACTCACTTATGGGAGCACACCTTTTTGGGAACACACTTTATTTGGGAACGCACTTTAGGAAACAAACTTTAGGGAACACACTTTTTTGGGGAACACACCGTTTTTGGGAACACACTTTTTTTGGGAACACACTTTTGGGAATACACTTTTGTGGGGAACCCACTTTTGGGAACACACTTTTTTGGTAACACACTTTTGGGAACACACTTTTTGGAACACACTTTTTTGGGAACACACTTTTTTTGGGAACACACTTTTGGGAACACACATTTTTGGGAACACACTTTTTTTGGGAACACACTTTTTTTCCGAACACACGTTTGGGAACACACTTTTTTGGGAACACACTTTTGGGAACACACTTTATTTGGGAACACACTTTTGGGAACACACGTTTGGGAACACACTTTTTTGGGAACACATATATTTTGGGAACACACGTTTGGAACACACATTTTTGGGAACACACTTTGTTTGGGAACACACTATTGGGAACACAATTCTGGGAACACACTTTTTTGGGGATCACACTTATTTTGGGAACACAGTTTTTTTGGGAACACATCTTTTTGGGAGACACACTTTTGGGAACACAGTTTTTTTGGGAACACACTTTTGGGAACACATTTTTGGGAACACAGTTTTTTGGGAACACACATTTTTTGGGAACACTCTTTTGGGAACACAATTTTTGAGAACACAATTTTTGAGAACTCACTTATGGGAACACACCTTTTTGGGAACACACTTTATTTGGGAACGCATTTTTGGGAACACACGTTTGGGAACACACTTTATTTGGGAACGCACTTTTGGGAACAAACTTTAGGGAACACACTTTTTTGGGGAACACACTGTTTTTGGGAACACACTTTTTTTGGGAACACACTTTTGGGAATACACTTTTGTGGGGAACCCACTTTTGGGAACACACTTTTTTGGTAACACACTTTTGGGAACACACTTTTTGGAACACACTTTTTTGGGAACACACTTTTTTTGGGAACACACTTTTGGGAACACACATTTTTGGGGAACACACTTTTTTTGGGAACACACTTTTTTTCCGAACACACGTTTGGGAACACACTTTTTTGGGAACACACTTTTGGGAACACACTTTATTTGGGAACACACTTTTGGGAACACACGTTTGGGAACACACTTTTTTGGGAACACATATATTTTGGGAACACACGTTTGGAACACACATTTTTGGGAACACACTTTGTTTGGGAACACACTATTGGGAACACAATTCTGGGAACACACTTTTTTGGGGATCACCCTTATTTTGGGAACACAGTTTTTTTGGGAACACACCTTTTTTGGAGACACACTTTTGGGAACACAGTTTTTTTGGGAACACACTTTTGGGGACACATTTTTGGGAACACAGTTTTTTGGGAACACACATTTTTTGGGAACACTCTTTTGGGAACACAATTTTTGAGAACACAATTTTTGAGAACTCACTTATGGGAACACACCTTTTTGGGAACACACTTTATTTGGGAACGCACTTTTGGGAGCACACGTTTGGGAACACACTTTTTTGGGAACACATATATTTTGGGAACACACGTTTGGAACACACATTTTTGGGGAACACACTTTTTTTGGGAACACACTATTGGGAACACAATTCTGGGAACACACTTTTTTGGGGATCACACTTATTTTGGGAACACACTTTTTTTGGGAACACACCTTTTTGGGAGACACACTTTTGGGAACACAGTTTTTTTGGGAACATACTTTTGGGAACACATTTTTGGGAACACAGTTTTTTGGGAACACAGTTTTTTTGGGAACACACTTTTTGGGACACATTTTTGGGAACACTGTTTTTTGGGAACGCACATTTTTTGGGGAACACACTGTTTTTGGGAACACAGTTTTTTTGGGAACACACTTTTGGGAACACATTTTTGAGAATACAATTTTTGAGAACTCACTTATGGGAGCACACCTTTTTGGGAACACACTTTATTTGGGAACGCACTTTTGGGAACAAACTTTTGGGAACACACTTTTTTGGGGAACACACTGTTTTTGGGAACACACTTTTTTTGGGAACACTCTTTTGGGAACACACTTTTGGGAAACTTTTTTGGGAACACACATATTTTGCGAACATACTTTTGGAACACACTTTTTTGAGGAACACATTTTTTTTGGGAACACACTTTTGGGAACAGACGTTTGGGAACACACTTTTGGGAACCCACTTTTGGGAACACACTTTTTTGCGATCACACTTTTGGGAAAACATTTTTTTTGGGAAAACACTTTTTTTGGGAACACACTTTTGGGAACACACTTTTTTGGGAACACACTTTTGGGAACAAACTTTTTGGGAACACACTTTTGGGAACACACTTTTTGGAACACACTTTTTTGGAACACATTTTTTTTGGGAACACACTTTTGGGAACACACTTTTTTTGGGAACACACTTTTTTTGGGAACACTCTTTTGGGAACACAATTTTTGAGAACACAATTTTTGAGAACTCACTTATAGGAGCACACCTTTTTGGGAACACACTTTATTTGGGAAAGCTCTTTTGGGAACACACGTTTGGGAACACACTTTTTTGGGAACACATATATTTTGGGAACACACGTTTGGAACACACATTTTTGGGGAACACACTTTTTTTGGGAACACACTATTGGGAACACAATTCTGGGAACACACTTTTTTGGGATCACACTTATTTTGGGAACACACTTTTTTTGGGAACACACCTTTTTGGGAGACACACTTTTGGGAACAGTTTTTTTGGGAACACACTTTTGGGAACACATTTTTGGGAACACAGTTTTTTGGGAATACACTTTTTTTGGGAACACACTTTTTTTGGGAACACACTTTTGGGAACACACGTTTGGGAACACACTTTTTTGGGAACACATATATTTTGGGAACACACGTTTGGAACACACATTTTTGGGGAACACACTTTTTTTGGGAACACACTATTGGGAACACAATTCTGGGAACACACTTTTTTGGGATCACACTTATTTTGGGAACACACTTTTTTTGGGAACACACCTTTTTGGGAGACACACTTTTGGGAACACATTTTTGGGAACACAAATTTTTTTGGGAATACACTTTTTTTGGGAACACACTTTTTTTGGGAACACACTTATGGGAACACAATTTTTGAGAACACAATTTTTGAGAACTCACTTATAGGAGCACACCTTTTTGGGAACACACTTTATTTGGGAATGCTCTTTTGGGAACACGCGTTTGGGAACACACTTTTTTGGGAACACACATATTTGGGATCACACGTTTGGAACACACTTTTTTGGGAAGACACTTTTTTGGGAACACACTATTGGGAACACACTTCTGGGAACACATTTTTTTGGGAACACACTTATTTTGGGAACACTCTTTTGGAACACACTTTTTTTGGGAACACACTTTTGGGAATACACTTTTGTGGGGAACCCACTTTTGGGAACACACTTTTTGGGAACACACTTTTGGGAACACACTTTTTGGGAACACACTTTTTTTGGGAACACACTTTTGGAACACACGTTTGGGAACACACTTTTTTGGGAACACATATATTTTGGGAACACACGTTTGGAACACACCTTTTTGGGAACACACTTTATTTGGGAATGCTCTTTTGGGAACACGCATTTGGGAACACACTTTTTTGGGAACACACATATTTGGGATCACACGTTTGGAACACACTTTTTTGGGAACACACTTTTTTGGGAACACACTATTGGGAACACACTTCTGGGAACACATTTTTTTGGGAACACACTTATTTTGGGAACACTCTTTTGGAACACACTTTTTTTGGGAACACACTTTTGGGAATACACTTTTGTGGGGAACCCACTTTTGGGAACACACTTTTTTGGGAACACACTTTTGGGAACACACTTTTTGGGAACACACTTTTGGGAACACACTTTTTGGAACACACTTTTTTTGGGAACACACTATTGGGAACACAATTCTGGGAACACACTTTTTTGGTGATCACAATTATTTTGGGAAAACACTTTTTTTGGGAACACACCTTTTTGGGAGACACACTTTTGGGAACACAGTTTTTTTGGGAACACACTTTTGGGAACACATTTTTGGGAACACAGTTTTTTGGGAACACACATTTTTTGGAAACACTCTTTTGGGAACACAATGTTTGAGAACACAATTTTTCAGAACTCACTTATGGGAGCACACCTTTTTGGGAACACACTTTATTTGGGAACGCACTTTAGGAAACAAACTTTAGGGAACACACTTTTTTGGGGAACACACTGTTTTTGGGAACACACTTTTTTTGGGAACACACTTTTGGGAATACACTTTTGTGGGGAACCCACTTTTGGGAACACACTTTTTTGGTAACACACTTTTGGGAACACACTTTTTGGAACACACTTTTTTGGGAACACACTTTTTTTGGGAACACACTTTTGGGAACACACATTTTTGGGGAACACACTTTTTTTGGGAACACACTTTTTTTCCGAACACACGTTTGGGAACACACTTTTTTGGGAACACACTTTTGGGAACACACTTTATTTGGGAACACACTTTTGGGAACACACGTTTGGGAACACACTTTTTTGGGAACACATATATTTTGGGAACACACGTTTGGAACACACATTTTTGGGAACACACTTTGTTTGGGAACACACTATTGGGAACACAATTCTGGGAACACACTTTTTTGGGGATCACACTTATTTTGGGAACACAGTTTTTTTGGGAACACATCTTTTTGGGAGACACACTTTTGGGAACACAGTTTTTTTGGGAACACACTTTTGGGAACACATTTTTGGGAACACAGTTTTTTGGGAACACACATTTTTTGGGAACACTCTTTTGGGAACACAATTTTTGAGAACACAATTTTTGAGAACTCACTTATGGGAACACACCTTTTTGGGAACACACTTTATTTGGGAACGCATTTTTGGGAACACACGTTTGGGAACACACTTTATTTGGGAACGCACTTTTGGGAACAAACTTTAGGGAACACACTTTTTTGGGGAACACACTGTTTTTGGGAACACACTTTTTTTGGGAACACACTTTTGGGAATACACTTTTGTGGGGAACCCACTTTTGGGAACACACTTTTGGGAACACACTTTTTGGAACACACTTTTTTGGGAACACACTTTTTTTGGGAACACACTTTTGGGAACACACATTTTTGGGGAACACACTTTTTTTGGGAACACACATTTTTTCCGAACACACGTTTGGGAACACACTTTTTTGGGAACACACTTTTGGGAACACACTTTATTTGGGAACACACTTTTGGGAACACACGTTTGGGAACACACTTTTTTGGGAACACATATATTTTGGGAACACACGTTTGGAACACACATTTTTGGGAACACACTTTGTTTGGGAACACACTATTGGGAACACAATTCTGGGAACACACTTTTTTGGGGATCACCCTTATTTTGGGAACACAGTTTTTTTGGGAACACACCTTTTTTGGAGACACACTTTTGGGAACACAGTTTTTTTGGGAACACACTTTTGGGGACACATTTTTGGGAACACAGTTTTTTGGGAACACACATTTTTTGGGAACACTCTTTTGGGAACACAATTTTTGAGAACACAATTTTTGAGAACTCACTTATGGGAACACACCTTTTTGGGAACACACTTTATTTGGGAACGCACTTTTGGGAACACACATTTGGGAACACACTTTTTTGGGAACACATATATTTTGGGAACACACGTTTGGAACACACATTTTTGGGGAACACACTTTTTTTGGGAACACACTATTGGGAACACAATTCTGGGAACACACTTTTTTGGGGATCACACTTATTTTGGGAACACACTTTTTTTGGGAACACACCTTTTTGGGAGACACACTTTTGGGAACACAGTTTTTTTGGGAACATACTTTTGGGAACACATTTTTGGGAACACAGTTTTTTGGGAACACAGTTTTTTTGGGAACACACTTTTTGGGACACATTTTTGGGAACACAGTTTTTTGGGAACACACATTTTTTGGAAACACTCTTTTGGGAACACAATGTTTGAGAACACAATTTTTCAGAACTCACTTATGGGAGCACACCTTTTTGGGAACACACTTTATTTGGGAACGCACTTTAGGAAACAAACTTTAGGGAACACACTTTTTTGGGGAACACACTGTTTTTGGGAACACACTTTTTTTGGGAACACACTTTTGGGAATACACTTTTGTGGGGAACCCACTTTTGGGAACACACTTTTTTGGTAACACACTTTTGGGAACACACTTTTTGGAACACACTTTTTTGGGAACACACTTTTTTTGGGAACACACTTTTGGGAACACACATTTTTGGGGAACACACTTTTTTTGGGAACACACTTTTTTTCCGAACACACGTTTGGGAACACACTTTTTTGGGAACACACTTTTGGGAACACACTTTATTTGGGAACACACTTTTGGGAACACACGTTTGGGAACACACTTTTTTGGGAACACATATATTTTGGGAACACACGTTTGGAACACACATTTTTGGGAACACACTTTGTTTGGGAACACACTATTGGGAACACAATTCTGGGAACACACTTTTTTGGGGATCACACTTATTTTGGGAACACAGTTTTTTTGGGAACACATCTTTTTGGGAGACACACTTTTGGGAACACAGTTTTTTTGGGAACACACTTTTGGGAACACATTTTTGGGAACACAGTTTTTTGGGAACACACATTTTTTGGGAACACTCTTTTGGGAACACAATTTTTGAGAACACAATTTTTGAGAACTCACTTATGGGAACACACCTTTTTGGGAACACACTTTATTTGGGAACGCATTTTTGGGAACACACGTTTGGGAACACACTTTATTTGGGAACGCACTTTTGGGAACAAACTTTAGGGAACACACTTTTTTGGGGAACACACTGTTTTTGGGAACACACTTTTTTTGGGAACACACTTTTGGGAATACACTTTTGTGGGGAACCCACTTTTGGGAACACACTTTTGGGAACACACTTTTTGGAACACACTTTTTTGGGAACACACTTTTTTTGGGAACACACTTTTGGGAACACACATTTTTGGGGAACACACTTTTTTTGGGAACACACATTTTTTCCGAACACACGTTTGGGAACACACTTTTTTGGGAACACACTTTTGGGAACACACTTTATTTGGGAACACACTTTTGGGAACACACGTTTGGGAACACACTTTTTTGGGAACACATATATTTTGGGAACACACGTTTGGAACACACATTTTTGGGAACACACTTTGTTTGGGAACACACTATTGGGAACACAATTCTGGGAACACACTTTTTTGGGGATCACCCTTATTTTGGGAACACAGTTTTTTTGGGAACACACCTTTTTTGGAGACACACTTTTGGGAACACAGTTTTTTTGGGAACACACTTTTGGGGACACATTTTTGGGAACACAGTTTTTTGGGAACACACATTTTTTGGGAACACTCTTTTGGGAACACAATTTTTGAGAACACAATTTTTGAGAACTCACTTATGGGAACACACCTTTTTGGGAACACACTTTATTTGGGAACGCACTTTTGGGAACACACATTTGGGAACACACTTTTTTGGGAACACATATATTTTGGGAACACACGTTTGGAACACACATTTTTGGGGAACACACTTTTTTTGGGAACACACTATTGGGAACACAATTCTGGGAACACACTTTTTTGGGGATCACACTTATTTTGGGAACACACTTTTTTTGGGAACACACCTTTTTGGGAGACACACTTTTGGGAACACAGTTTTTTTGGGAACATACTTTTGGGAACACATTTTTGGGAACACAGTTTTTTGGGAACACAGTTTTTTTGGGAACACACTTTTTGGGACACATTTTTGGGAACACAGTTTTTTGGGAACGCACATTTTTTGGGAACACTCTTTTGGGAACACACTTTTTTGGGGAACACACTGTTTTTGGGAACACAGTTTTTTTGGGAACACACTTTTGGGAACACATTTTTGGGAACACAGTTTTTTGGGAACGCACATTTTTTGGGAACACTCTTTTGGGAACACACTTTTTTGGGGAACACACTGTTTTTGGGAACACAGTTTTTTTGGGAACACACTTTTGGGAACACATTTTTGGGAACACAGTTTTTTGGGAACACAGTTTTTTTGGGAACACACTATTGGGAACACACTTCTGGGAACACATTTTTTTGGGAACACACTTATTTTGGGAACACTCTTTTGGAACACACTTTTTTTGGGAACACACTTTTGGGAATACACTTTTGTGGGGAACCCACTTTTGGGAACACACTTTTTGGGAACACACTTTTGGGAACACACTTTTTGGGAACACACTTTTGGGAACACACTTTTTGGAACACACTTTTTTTGGGAACACACTATTGGGAACACAATTCTGGGAACACACTTTTTTGGGGATCACAGTTATTTTGGGAAAACACTTTTTTTGGGAACACACCTTTTTGGGAGACACACTTTTGGGAACACAGTTTTTTTGGAAAACACACTTTTGGGAACACATTTTTGGGAACACAGTTTTTTGGGAACACACATTTTTTGGAAACACTCTTTTGGGAACACAATGTTTGAGAACACAATTTTTCAGAACTCACTTATGGGAGCACACCTTTTTGGGAACACACTTTATTTGGGAACGCACTTTTGGGAACAAACTTTAGGGAACACACTTTTTTGGGGAACACACTGTTTTTGGGAACACACTTTTTTTGGGAACACACTTTTGGGAATACACTTTTGTGGGGAACCCACTTTTGGGAACACACTTTTTTGGTAACACACTTTTGGGAACACACTTTTTGGAACACACTTTTTTGGGAACACACTTTTTTTGGGAACACACTTTTGGGAACACACATTTTTGGGGAACACACTTTTTTTGGGAACACACTTTTTTTCCGAACACACGTTTGGGAACACACTTTTTTGGGAACACATATTTGGGAACACACGTTTGGAACACACTTTTTTGGGAACATATTTTTTTGGGAACACACTATTGGGAACAGACATATTTGGGAACACAGTTTTTTTGGGAACACACATTTTTTGGGAACACTCTTTTGGGAACACAATTTTTGAGAACACAATTTTTGAGAACTCACTTATGGGGCACACCTTTTTGGGAACACTTTATTTGGGAACGCACTTTTGGGAACACACGTTTGGGAAAACACTTTTTTTGGGAACACTCTTTTGGGAACACTTTTTTTGGGAACACACTTTTGGGAATACACTTTTGTGGGGAACCCACTTTTGGGAACACACTTTTTTGCGAACACACTTTTGGGAAAACACTTTTTTTGGGAAAACACTTTTTTTGGGAACACACTTTTTGGGAATACACTTTTTTGAACACACTTTTTTGTGAACACAGTTTTGAGAACACTTTTTTTTGGGAACTCACTTTTGGGAACACACTTTTGGAACACACTTTTTAGGGAACACACTTTTGGGAACACACTTTATTTGGGAACAGTCTTTTGGGAATACACTTTTTTGGGAACACATATATTTTGGGAACACACGTTTGGAACACACATTTTTGGGGAACACACTTTTTTTGGGAACACACTATTGGGAACACAATTCTGGGAACACACTTTTTTGGGGATCACACTTATTTTGGGAACACACTTTTTTTGGGAACACACCCTTTTGGGAGACACACTTTTGGGAACAGAGTTTTTTTGGGAACACACTTTTGTGAACACAATTTTTGAGAACAGAATTTTTGAGAACTCACTTATGGGAGCACACCTTTTTGGGAACACACTTTATTTGGGAACGCACTTTTGGGAACAAACTTTTGGGAACACACTTTTTGGGGGAACACACTGTTTTTGGGAACACACTTTTTTTGCGAACACACGTTTGGGAACACACTTTTTTGGTAACACACTTTTGGGAACACACTTTATTTGGGAACGCACTTTTGGGAACACACGTTTGGGAACACACTTTTTTGGGAACACATATTTGGGAACACACGTTTGGAACACACTTTTTTGGGAACATATTTTTTTGGGAACACACTATTGGGAACAGACATATTTGGGAACACAGTTTTTTTGGGAACACACATTTTTTGGGAACACACTTTTGGGAACACAATTTTTGAGAACACAATTTTTGAGAACTCACTTATGGGGCACACCTTTTTGGGAACACTTTATTTGGGAACGTACTTTTGGGAACACACGTTTGGGAACACACTTTTTTGGGAACACACATATTTGGGAACACAAGTTTGGAACACACTTTTTTGGGAACACACTTTTTTTGGGAACACACTTATTTTGGGAACACTCTTTTGGGAACACACTTTTTTTGGAACACACTTTTGGGAACACACTTTTTGGGAACACACTTTTTTTGGAACACACTTTTGGGAACACACTTTTTGGGAACACACTTTTTTGAACACACTTTTTTGGGAGACACACTTTTGGGAACAGATTTTTTTGGGAACACACTTTTGGGAACACAATTTTTGAGAACACAATTTTTGAGAACTCACTTATGGGTGCACACCTTTTTGGGAACACACTTTATTTGGGAACGCACTTTTGGGAACAAACTTTTGGGAACACACTTTTTGGGGAACACACTGTTTTTGGAACACACTTTTTTTGCGAACACACGTTTGGGAACACACCTTTTTGGTAACACACTTTTGGGAACACACTTTATTTGGGAACGCACTTTTGGGAACACACGTTAGGGAACACAATTTTTTGGGAACACACTGTTTTTGGGAACAAACTTGTGGGAACACACTTTTTTGGGGAACACACTGTTTTTTGGAACACATTTTTTTGGGAACACAATTTTAGAGAACACTTATGAGAGCACACCTTTTTGGGTATACACTTTATTTGGGAACGCACTTTTGGGAACACACGTTTGCGAACACACTTTTTTGGGAACACATATTTGGGAACACACGTTTGGAACACACTTTTTTGGGAACATATTTTTTTGGGAACACACTATTGGGAACAGACATATTTGGGAACACAGTTTTTTTGGGAACACACATTTTTTGCGAACACACTTTTGGGAACACAATTTTTGAGAACACAATTTTTGAGAACTCACTTATGGGGCACACCTTTTTGGGAACACTTTATTTGGGAACGTACTTTTGGGAACACACGTTTGGGAACACACTTTTTTGGGAACACACATATTTGGGAACACAAGTTTGGAACACACTTTTTTGGGAACACACTTTTTTTGGGAACACACTTATTTTGGGAACACTCTTTTGGGAACACACTTTTTTTGGAACACACTTTTGGGAACACACTTTTTGGGAACACACTTTTTTTGGAACACACTTTTGGGAACACACTTTTTGGGAACACACTTTTTTGAACACACTTTTTTGCGAACACACTTTTGGGAAAACACTTTTTTTGGGAACACACTTTTGGGAACACACTTTTTTTGGAACACACTTTTGGGAACACACTTTTTGGGAACACACTTTTTTGAACACACTTTTTTGTGAACACAGTTTTGGGAACACACTTTATTTGTGAACACACTTTTGGGAACACTCGTTTGGGAACACACTTTTTTGGGAACACATATATTTTGGGAACACACGTTTGGAGCACACATTTTTGGGGAACACACTTTTTTTGGGTACACACTATTGGGAACACAATTCTGGGAACACACTTTTTTGGGGATCACACTTATTTTGGGAACACACTTTTTTTGGGAACACACCTTTTTGGGAGACACACTTTTGGGAACAGATTTTTTTGGGAACACACTTTTGGGAACACAATTTTTGAGAACACAATTTTTGAGAACTCACTTATGGGAGCACACCTTTTTGGGAACACACTTTATTTGGGAACGCACTTTTGGGAACAATCTTTTGGGAACACACTTTTTGGGGAACACACTGTTTTTGGAACACACTTTTTTTGCGAACACACGTTTGGGAACACACCTTTTTGGTAACACACTTTTGGGAACACACTTTATTTGGGAACGCACTTTTGGGAACACACGTTAAGAAACACAATTTTTTGGGAACACACTGTTTTTGGGAACAAACTTGTGGGAACACACTTTTTTGGGGAACACAATTTTAGAGAACACTTATGAGAGCACACCTTTTTGGGTATACACTTTATTTGGGAACGCACTTTTGGGAACACACGTTTGCGAACACACTTTTTTGGGAACACATATTTGGGAACACACGTTTGGAACACACTTTTTTGGGAACATATTTTTTTGGGAACACACTATTGGTAACAGACATATTTGGGAACACAGTTTTTTTGGGAACACACATTTTTTGGGAACACACTTTTGGTAACACAATTTTTGAGAACACAATTTTTGAAAACTCACTTATGGGGCACACCTTTTTGGGAACACTTTATTTGGGAACGCACTTTTGGGAACACACGTTTGGAACACACTTTTTTGGGAACACACATATTTAGGAACACACGTTTTGAACACACTTTTTTGGGAACACTTTTTTTCGGAACACACTTATTTTGGGAAAACTCTTTTGGGAACACTTTTTTTGGGAACACACTTTTGGGAATAAACTTTTTTTGGTAAAACACTTTTTTTGGGAACACACTTTTGGGAACACACTTTTTTTGGAACACACTTTTGGGAACACACTTTTTGGGAACACACTTTTTTGAACACACTTTTTTGTGAACACAGTTTTGGGAACACTTTTTTTTGGGAACTCACTTTTGGGAACACACTTTTGGAACACACTTTTTAGGGAACACACTTTTGGGAACACACTTTATTTGGGAACACACTTTTGGGAACACACGTTTGGGAACACACTTTTGGGAACACAATTTTTGAGAACACAATTTTTGAGAACTCACTTATGGGAGCACACCTTTTTGGGAACACACTTTATTTGGGAACGCACTTTTGGGAACAAACTTTTGGGAACACACTTTTTGGGGGAACACACTGTTTTTGGGAACACACGTTTGGAACACACTTTTTTGGGAACATATTTTTTTGGGAACATACTATTGGGAACAGACATATTTGGGAACACAGTTTTTTTGGGAACACACATTTTTTGGGAACACTCTTTTGGGAACACAATTTTTGAGAACACAATTTTTGAGAACTCACTTATGGGGCACACCTTTTTGGGAACACTTTATTTGGGAACGCACTTTTGGGAACACACGTTTGGGAACACACTTTTTTTGGGAACACACTTATTTTGGGAACACTCTTTTGGGAACACTTTTTTTGGGAACACACTTTTGGGAATACACTTTTGTGGGGAACCCACTTTTGGGAACACACTTTTTAGCGAACACACTTTTGGGAAAACACTTTTTTTGGGAAAACACTTTTTTTGGGAACACACTTTTTGGGAACACACTTTTTTGAACACACTTTTTTGTGAACACAGTTTTGGGAACACTTTTTTTTGGGAACTCACTTTTGGGAACACACTTTTGGAACACACTTTTTAGGGAACACACTTTTGGGAACACACTTTATTTGGGAACACACTTTTGGGAACACACGTTTGGGAACACACTTTTGGGAACACAATTTTTGAGAACACAATTTTTGAGAACTCACTTATGGGAGCACACCTTTTTGGGAACACACTTTATTTGGGAACGCACTTTTGGGAACAAACTTTTGGGAACACACTTTTTGGGGGAACACACTGTTTTTGGGAACACACTTTTTTTGCGAACACACGTTTGGGAACACACTTTTTTGGTAACACACTTTTGGGAACACACTTTATTTGGGAACGCACTTTTGGGAACACACGTTTGGGAACACAATTTTTTGGGAACACACTGTTTTTGGGAACACACTTGTGGGAACACACTTTTTTGGGGAACACACTGTTTTTTGGAACACACTTTTTTTGGGAACACTCTTTTGGGAACACAATTTTTGAGAACACAATTTTTGAGAACACTTATGGGAGCACACCTTTTTAGGAACACACTTTATTTGGGAACGCACTTTTGGGAACACACGTTTGGGAACACACTTTTTTGGGAACACACATATTTGGGAACACACGTTTGGAACACACTTTTTTGGGAACATATTTTTTTGGGAACATTCTATTGGGAACAGACATATTTGGGAACACAGTTTTTTTGGGAACACACATTTTTTGGGAACACTCTTTTGGGAACACAATTTTTGAGAACACAATTTTTGAGAACTCACTTATGGGGCACACCTTTTTGGGAACACTTTATTTGGGAACGCACTTTTGGGAACACACGTTTGGGAACACACTTTTTTTGGGAACACACTTATTTTGGGAACACTCTTTTGGGAACACTTTTTTTGGGAACACACTTTTGGGAATACACTTTTGTGGGGAACCCACTTTTGGGAACACACTTTTTAGCGAACACACTTTTGGGAAAACACTTTTTTTGGGAAAACACTTTTTTTGGGAACACACTTTTTGGGAACACACTTTTTTGAACACACTTTTTTGTGAACACAGTTTTGGGAACACTTTTTTTTGGGAACTCACTTTTGGGAACACACTTTTGGAACACACTTTTTAGGGAACACACTTTTGGGAACACACTTTATTTGGGAACAGACTTTTGGGAACACACGTTTGGGAACACACTTTTTTGGGAACACATATATTTTGGGAACACACGTTTGGAACACCCATTTTTGGAGAACACATTTTTTTTGGGAACACACTATTGGGAACACAATTCTGGGAACACTCTTTTTTGGGGATCACACTTATTTTGGGAACACACTTTTTTTGGGAACACACCCTTTTGGGAGACACACTTTTGGGAACAGAGTTTTTTTGGGAACACACTTTTGTGAACACAATTTTTGAGAACACAATTTTTGAGAACTCACTTATGGGAGCACAACTTTTTGGGAACACACTTTATTTGGGAACGCACTTTTGGGAACAAACTTTTGGGAACACACATTTTGGGGGAACACACTGTTTTTGGGAACACACTTTTTTTGCGAACACACGTTTGGGAACACACTTTTTTGGTAACACACTTTTGGGAAACACACTTTATTTGGGAACGCACTTTTGGGAACACACGTTTGGGAACACACTTTTTTGGGAACACATATTTGGGAACACACGTTTGGAACACACTTTTTTGGGAACATATTTTTTTGGGAACACACTATTGGGAACAGACATATTTGGGAAAACACTTTTTTTGGGGAAACACTTTTTTTGGGAACACACTTTTGGGAACACACTTTTTTGGGAACACACTTTTGGGAACACACTTTTGGGAACACACTTTTTTGAAAACACATTTTTGTGAACACAGTTTTGGGAACACCTTTTTTTTTTAACACACTTTTGGGAACACACTTATGGGAACACACTTTTTTGGGAACACACTTTTTTGGGGAACACACTTTTGGGAACACACTTTTTTGGGGAAACACTTTTTTTGGGAACACACATATTTTGCGAACACACGTTTGGAAATACACTTTTTTTGGGAACACACTTTTGGGAACACACTTTATTTGGTAATGCACTTTTGGGAACACACGTTTGGGAATACACTTTTTTGGGAACACACATATTTGGGAACACACTATTGGGAACACACATTTTTGGGAACACAGTTTTTTTGGGAACACACTTTTTTTGGGAACACACTTTTGGGAACACACTTTTTTTGGGAACACACTTTTGGGAACACACTTTATTTGGTAACGCACTTTCGGGAACAAACTTTTGGGAACACACTTTTTTGGGGAACACACTGTTTTTGGGAACACACTTTTTTTGGGAACACAATTTTGGGAACGCACTTTTGGGAAACACTTTTTTGGGAACACACATATTTTGGGAACATTCTTTTGGAACACACTTTTTTGAGGAACACATTTTTTTGTGAACACACGTTTGGGAACACACTTTTGGGAACACACTTTTGGGAACACAATTATTTTGGGAACACACTTTTGGAACACACTTTTTCGAACACACATTTTTGGGGAACACACTTTTTTGGGAACACACTTTTTGGAACACACTTTTTTGGGGAACACACTTTTTTGGTAACACACTTTTGGGAACACACTTTTGGGAACACACTTTTTTGGGAACGCACTTTTGGGAACACATTTTTGGGAACACACTTCTGGCAAACACAGTTTTTTTGGGAACACACTTTTTGGGAACACACTTTTGGGAACACACTTTTTTGGAACACACTTTTGGGAACACACTTTTGGGACACACTTTTGGGAACACACTTTTTTGGGAACACACTTTTTTTGGGAACACACATTTGGGAACACACTTTTTTGGGGAACACACTTTTTTTGGGATCACACTTATTTTGGGAACACAATTTTTGAGAACACCATTTTTGAGAACTCACTTATGGGAGCACATATTTTTGGGAACACACTTTATTTGGGAATGCACTTTTGGGAACACACATTTGGGAACACACTTTTTTGGGAACACACATATTTGGGAACACACGTTTGGAACACACTTTTTTGGAAACACATTTTTTTGGGAACACACTATTGGGAACACACATTTTTGGGAACACAGTTTTTTTGGGAACACACATTTTTTGGGAACACTCTTTTGGGAACACAATTTTTGTGAACACCATTTTTGAGAACTCACTTATGGGAGCACACATTTTTGGGAACACACTTTATTTGGGAATGCACTTTTGGGAACACACGTTTGGGAACACACTTTTTTGGGAACACACATATTTGGGAACACACGTTTGGAACACACTTTTTTGGGAACACACTTTTTTTGGGAACACACTATTGGGAACACACTTCTGGGAACACAATTTTTTGGGGATCACACTTATTTTGGGAACACACTTTTTTTGGGAACACACCTTTTTGGGAGACACACTTTTGGGAACAGATTTTTTTGGAACACACTTTTGGGAACACACTTTTTTGGGGAACACACTGTTTTTTGGAACACACTTTTTTTGGGAACACTCTTTTGGGAACACAATTTTTGAGAACACAATTTTTGAGAACACTTATGGGAGCACACCTTTTTAGGAACACACTTTATTTGGGAACGCACTTTTGGGAACACACGTTTGGGAACACACTTTTTTGGGAACACACATATTTGGGAACACACGTTTGGAACACACTTTTTTGGGAACATATTTTTTTGGGAACATACTATTGGGAACAGACATATTTGGGAACACAGTTTTTTTGGGAACACACATTTTTTGGGAACACTCTTTTGGGAACACAATTTTTGAGAACACAATTTTTGAGAACTCACTTATGGGGCACACCTTTTTGGGAACACTTTATTTGGGAACGCACTTTTGGGAACACACGTTTGGGAACACACTTTTTTTGGGAACACACTTATTTTGGGAACACTCTTTTGGGAACACTTTTTTTGGGAACACACTTTTGGGAATACACTTTTGTGGGGAACCCACTTTTGGGAACACACTTTTTAGCGAACACACTTTTGGGAAAACACTTTTTTTGGGAAAACACTTTTTTTGGGAACACACTTTTTGGGAACACACTTTTTTGAACACACTTTTTTGTGAACACAGTTTTGGGAACACTTTTTTTTGGGAACTCACTTTTGGGAACACACTTTTGGAACACACTTTTTAGGGAACACACTTTTGGGAACACACTTTATTTGGGAACAGACTTTTGGGAACACACGTTTGGGAACACACTTTTTTGGGAACACATATATTTTGGGAACACACGTTTGGAACACCCATTTTTGGAGAACACACTTTTTTTGGGAACACACTATTGGGAACACAATTCTGGGAACACTCTTTTTTGGGGATCACACTTATTTTGGGAACACACTTTTTTTGGGAACACACCCTTTTGGGAGACACACTTTTGGGAACAGAGTTTTTTTGGGAACACACTTTTGTGAACACAATTTTTGAGAACACAATTTTTGAGAACTCACTTATGGGAGCACAACTTTTTGGGAACACACTTTATTTGGGAACGCACTTTTGGGAACAAACTTTTGGGAACACACATTTTGGGGGAACACACTGTTTTTGGGAACACACTTTTTTTGCGAACACACGTTTGGGAACACACTTTTTTGGTAACACACTTTTGGGAAACACACTTTATTTGGGAACGCACTTTTGGGAACACACGTTTGGGAACACACTTTTTTGGGAACACATATTTGGGAACACACGTTTGGAACACACTTTTTTGGGAACATATTTTTTTGGGAACACACTATTGGGAACAGACATATTTGGGAAAACACTTTTTTTGGGGAAACACTTTTTTTGGGAACACACTTTTGGGAACACACTTTTTTGGGAACACACTTTTGGGAACACACTTTTGGGAACACACTTTTTTGAAAACACATTTTTGTGAACACAGTTTTGGGAACACCTTTTTTTTTTAACACACTTTTGGGAACACACTTATGGGAACACACTTTTTTGGGAACACACTTTTTTGGGGAACACACTTTTGGGAACACACTTTTTTGGGGAAAACACTTTTTTTGGGAACACACATATTTTGCGAACACACGTTTGGAAATACACTTTTTTTGGGAACACACTTTTGGGAACACACTTTATTTGGTAATGCACTTTTGGGAACACACGTTTGGGAATACACTTTTTTGGGAACACACATATTTGGGAACACACTATTGGGAACACACATTTTTGGGAACACAGTTTTTTTGGGAACACACTTTTTTTGGGAACACACTTTTGGGAACACACTTTTTTTGGGAACACACTTTTGGGAACACACTTTATTTGGTAACGCACTTTCGGGAACAAACTTTTGGGAACACACTTTTTTGGGGAACACACTGTTTTTGGGAACACACTTTTTTTGGGAACACAATTTTGGGAACGCACTTTTGGGAAACACTTTTTTGGGAACACACATATTTTGGGAACATTCTTTTGGAACACACTTTTTTGAGGAACACATTTTTTTGTGAACACACGTTTGGGAACACACTTTTGGGAACACACTTTTGGGAAACACACTTTATTTGGGAACGCACTTTTGGGAACACACGTTTGGGAACACACTTTTTTGGGAACACATATTTGGGAACACACGTTTGGAACACACTTTTTTGGGAACATATTTTTTTGGGAACACACTATTGGGAACAGACATATTTGGGAAAACACTTTTTTTGGGGAAACACTTTTTTTGGGAACACACTTTTGGGAACACACTTTTTTGGGAACACACTTTTGGGAACACACTTTTGGGAACACACTTTTTTGAAAACACATTTTTGTGAACACAGTTTTGGGAACACCTTTTTTTTTTAACACACTTTTGGGAACACACTTATGGGAACACACTTTTTTGGGAACACACTTTTTTGGGGAACACACTTTTGGGAACACACTTTTTTGGGGAAAACACTTTTTTTGGGAACACACATATTTTGCGAACACACGTTTGGAAATACACTTTTTTTGGGAACACACTTTTGGGAACACACTTTATTTGGTAATGCACTTTTGGGAACACACGTTTGGGAATACACTTTTTTGGGAACACACATATTTGGGAACACACTATTGGGAACACACATTTTTGGGAACACAGTTTTTTTGGGAACACACTTTTTTTGGGAACACACTTTTGGGAACACACTTTTTTTGGGAACACACTTTTGGGAACACACTTTATTTGGTAACGCACTTTCGGGAACAAACTTTTGGGAACACACTTTTTTGGGGAACACACTGTTTTTGGGAACACACTTTTTTTGGGAACACAATTTTGGGAACGCACTTTTGGGAAACACTTTTTTGGGAACACACATATTTTGGGAACATTCTTTTGGAACACACTTTTTTGAGGAACACATTTTTTTGTGAACACACGTTTGGGAACACACTTTTGGGAACACACTTTTCGGAACACAATTATTTTGGGAACACACTTTTGGAACACACTTTTTCGAACACACATTTTTGGGGAACACACTTTTTTGGGAACACACTTTTTGGAACACACTTTTTTGGGGAACACACTTTTTTGGTAACACACTTTTGGGAACACACTTTTGGGAACACACTTTTTTGGGAACGCACTTTTGGGAACACATTTTTGGGAACACACTTCTGGCAAACACAGTTTTTTTGGGAACACACTTTTTGGGAACACACTTTTGGGAACACACTTTTTTGGAACACACTTTTGGGAACACACTTTTGGGACACACTTTTGGGAACACACTTTTTTGGGAACACACTTTTTTTGGGAACACACATTTGGGAACACACTTTTTTGGGGAACACACTTTTTTTGGGATCACACTTATTTTGGGAACACAATTTTTGAGAACACCATTTTTGAGAACTCACTTATGGGAGCACATATTTTTGGGAACACACTTTATTTGGGAATGCACTTTTGGGAACACACATTTGGGAACACACTTTTTTGGGAACACACATATTTGGGAACACACGTTTGGAACACACTTTTTTGGAAACACATTTTTTTGGGAACACACTATTGGGAACACACATTTTTGGGAACACAGTTTTTTTGGGAACACACATTTTTTGGGAACACTCTTTTGGGAACACAATTTTTGTGAACACCATTTTTGAGAACTCACTTATGGGAGCACACATTTTTGGGAACACACTTTATTTGGGAATGCACTTTTGGGAACACACGTTTGGGAACACACTTTTTTGGGAACACACATATTTGGGAACACACGTTTGGAACACACTTTTTTGGGAACACACTTTTTTTGGGAACACACTATTGGGAACACACTTCTGGGAACACAATTTTTTGGGGATCACACTTATTTTGGGAACACACTTTTTTTGGGAACACACCTTTTTGGGAGACACACTTTTGGGAACAGATTTTTTTGGAACACACTTTTGGGAACACAATTTTTGAGAACACAATTTTTGAGAACTCACTTATGGGTGCACACCTTTTTGGGAACACACTTTATTTGGGAACGCACTTTTGGGAACAAACTTTTGGGAACACACTTTTTGGGGAACACACTGTTTTTGGAACACACTTTTTTTGCGAACACACGTTTGGGAACACACCTTTTTGGTAACACACTTTTGGGAACACACTTTATTTGGGAACGCACTTTTGGGAACATACGTTAGGGAACACAATTTTTTGGGAACACACTGTTTTTGGGAACAAACTTGTGGGAACACACTTTTTTGGGGAACACACTGTTTTTTGGAACACATTTTTTTGGGAACACAATTTTAGAGAACACTTATGAGAGCACACCTTTTTGGGTATACACTTTATTTGGGAACGCACTTTTGGGAACACACGTTTGCGAACACACTTTTTTGGGAACACATATTTGGGAACACACGTTTGGAACACACTTTTTTGGGAACATATTTTTTTGGGAACACACTATTGGGAACAGACATATTTGGGAACACAGTTTTTTTGGGAACACACATTTTTTGGGAACACACTTTTGGGAACACAATTTTTGAGAACACAATTTTTGAGAACTCACTTATGGGGCACACCTTTTTGGGAACACTTTATTTGGGAACGTACTTTTGGGAACACACGTTTGGGAACACACTTTTTTGGGAACACACATATTTGGGAACACAAGTTTGGAACACACTTTTTTGGGAACACACTTTTTTTGGGAACACACTTATTTTGGGAACACTCTTTTGGGAACACACTTTTTTTGGAACACACTTTTGGGAACACACTTTTTGGGAACACACTTTTTTTGGAACACACTTTTGGGAACACACTTTTTGGGAACACACTTTTTTGAACACACTTTTTTGCGAACACACTTTTGGGAAAACACTTTTTTTGGGAACACACTTTTGGGAACACACTTTTTTTGGAACACACTTTTGGGAACACACTTTTTGGGAACACACTTTTTTGAACACACTTTTTTGTGAACACAGTTTTGGGAACACACTTTATTTGTGAACACACTTTTGGGAACACTCGTTTGGGAACACACTTTTTTGGGAACACATATATTTTGGGAACACACGTTTGGAGCACACATTTTTGGGGAACACACTTTTTTTGGGTACACACTATTGGGAACACAATTCTGGGAACACACTTTTTTGGGGATCACACTTATTTTGGAACACACTTTTTTTGGGAACACACCTTTTTGGGAGACACACTTTTGGGAACAGATTTTTTTGGGAACACACTTTTGGGAACACACTTTTTTTGGGAACACACTTTTGGGAACACACTTTATTTGGGAACGCACTTTTGGGAACAAACTTTTGGGAACACACTTTTTGGGGAACACACTGTTTTTGGAACACACTTTTTTTGCGAACACACGTTTGGGAACACACCTTTTTGGTAACACACTTTTGGGAACACACTTTATTTGGGAACGCACTTTTGGGAACACACGTTAAGAAACACAATTTTTTGGGAACACACTGTTTTTGGGAACAAACTTGTGGGAACACACTTTTTTGGGGAACACAATTTTAGAGAACACTTATGAGAGCACACCTTTTTGGGTATACACTTTATTTGGGAACGCACTTTTGGGAACACACGTTTGCGAACACACTTTTTTGGGAACACATATTTGGGAACACACGTTTGGAACACACTTTTTTGGGAACATATTTTTTTGGGAACACACTATTGGTAACAGACATATTTGGGAACACAGTTTTTTTGGGAACACACATTTTTTGGGAACACTCTTTTGGTAACACAATTTTTGAGAACACAATTTTTGAAAACTCACTTATGGGGCACACCTTTTTGGGAACACTTTATTTGGGAACGCACTTTTGGGAACACACGTTTGGAACACACTTTTTTGGGAACACACATATTTAGGAACACACGTTTTGAACACACTTTTTTGGGAACACACTTTTTTTCGGAACACACTTATTTTGGGAAAACTCTTTTGGGAACACTTTTTTTGGGAACACACTTTTGGGAATACACTTTTTTTGGTAAAACACTTTTTTTGGGAACACACTTTTGGGAACACACTTTTTTTGGGAACACACTTTTGGGAACACACTTTTTTGGGAACACACTTTTGGGAACACACTTTTGGGAACACACTTTTTTGAAAACACATTTTTGTGAACACAGTTTTGGGAACACCTTTTTTTTTTAACACACTTTTGGGAACACACTTATGGGAACACACTTTTTTGGGAACACACTTTTTTGGGGAACACACTTTTGGGAACACACTTTTTTGGGGAAAACACTTTTTTTGGGAACACACATATTTTGCGAACACACGTTTGGAAATACACTTTTTTTGGGAACACACTTTTGGGAATACACTTTATTTGGTAATGCACTTTTGGGAACACACGTTTGGGAATACACTTTTTTGGGAACACACATATTTGGGAACACACTATTGGGAACACACATTTTTGGGAACACAGTTTTTTTGGGAACACACTTTTTTTGGGAACACACTTTTGGGAACACACTTTTTTTGGGAACACACTTTTGGGAACACACTTTATTTGGTAACGCACTTTCGGGAACAAACTTTTGGGAACACACTTTTTTGGGGAACACACTGTTTTTGGGAACACACTTTTTTTGGGAACACAATTTTGGGAACGCACTTTTGGGAAACACTTTTTTGGGAACACACATATTTTGGGAACATTCTTTTGGAACACACTTTTTTGAGGAACACATTTTTTTGTGAACACACGTTTGGAAACACACTTTTGGGAACACACTTTTGGGAACACAATTATTTTGGGAACACACTTTTGGAACACACTTTTTCGAACACACATTTTTGGGGAACACACTTTTTTGGGAACACACTTTTTGGAACACACTTTTTTGGGGAACACACTTTTTTGGTAACACACTTTTGGGAACACACTTTTGGGAACACACTTTTTTGGGAACGCACTTTTGGGAACACATTTTTGGGAACACACTTCTGGCAAACACAGTTTTTTTGGGAACACACTTTTTGGGAACACACTTTTGGGAACACACTTTTTTGGAACACACTTTTGGGAACACACTTTTGGGACACACATTTGGGAACACACTTTTTTGGGAACACACTTTTTTTGGGAACACACATTTGGGAACACACTTTTTTGGGGAACACACTTTTTTTGGGATCACACTTATTTTGGGAACACAATTTTTGAGAACACCATTTTTGAGAACTCACTTATGGGAGCACATATTTTTGGGAACACACTTTATTTGGGAATGCACTTTTGGGAACACACATTTGGGAACACACTTTTTTGGGAACACACATATTTGGGAACACACGTTTGGAACACACTTTTTTGGAAACACATTTTTTTGGGAACACACTATTGGGAACACACATTTTTGGGAACACAGATTTTTTGGGAACACACATTTTTTGGGAACACTCTTTTGGGAACACAATTTTTGTGAACACCATTTTTGAGAACTCACTTATGGGAGCACACATTTTTGGGAACACACTTTATTTGGGAATGCACTTTTGGGAACACACGTTTGGGAACACACTTTTTTGGGAACACACATATTTGGGAACACACGTTTGGAACACACTTTTTTGGGAACACACTTTTTTTGGGAACACACTATTGGGAACACACTTCTGGGAACACAATTTTTTGGGGATCACACTTATTTTGGGAACACACTTTTTTTGGGAACACACCTTTTTGGGAGACACACTTTTGGGAACAGATTTTTTTGGAACACACTTTTGGGAACACAATTTTTGAGAACACAATTTTTGAGAACTCACTTATGGGTGCACACCTTTTTGGGAACACACTTTATTTGGGAACGCACTTTTGGGAACAAACTTTTGGGAACACACTTTTTGGGGAACACACTGTTTTTGGAACACACTTTTTTTGCGAACACACGTTTGGGAACACACCTTTTTGGTAACACACTTTTGGGAACACACTTTATTTGGGAACGCACTTTTGGGAACATACGTTAGGGAACACAATTTTTTGGGAACACACTGTTTTTGGGAACAAACTTGTGGGAACACACTTTTTTGGGGAACACACTGTTTTTTGGAACACATTTTTTTGGGAACACAATTTTAGAGAACACTTATGAGAGCACACCTTTTTGGGTATACACTTTATTTGGGAACGCACTTTTGGGAACACACGTTTGCGAACACACTTTTTTGGGAACACATATTTGGGAACACACGTTTGGAACACACTTTTTTGGGAACATATTTTTTTGGGAACACACTATTGGGAACAGACATATTTGGGAACACAGTTTTTTTGGGAACACACATTTTTTGGGAACACACTTTTGGGAACACAATTTTTGAGAACACAATTTTTGAGAACTCACTTATGGGGCACACCTTTTTGGGAACACTTTATTTGGGAACGTACTTTTGGGAACACACGTTTGGGAACACACTTTTTTGGGAACACACATATTTGGGAACACAAGTTTGGAACACACTTTTTTGGGAACACACTTTTTTTGGGAACACACTTATTTTGGGAACACTCTTTTGGGAACACACTTTTTTTGGAACACACTTTTGGGAACACACTTTTTGGGAACACACTTTTTTTGGAACACACTTTTGGGAACACACTTTTTGGGAACACACTTTTTTGAACACACTTTTTTGCGAACACACTTTTGGGAAAACACTTTTTTTGGGAACACACTTTTGGGAACACCCTTTTTTTGGAACACACTTTTGGGAACACACTTTTTGGGAACACACTTTTTTGAACACACTTTTTTGTGAACACAGTTTTGGGAACACACTTTATTTGTGAACACACTTTTGGGAACACTCGTTTGGGAACACACTTTTTTGGGAACACATATATTTTGGGAACACACGTTTGGAGCACACATTTTTGGGGAACACACTTTTTTTGGGTACACACTATTGGGAACACAATTCTGGGAACACACTTTTTTGGGGATCACACTTATTTTGGGAACACACTTTTTTTGGGAACACACCTTTTTGGGAGACACACTTTTGGGAACAGATTTTTTTGGGAACACACTTTTGGGAACACACTTTTTTTGGGAACACACTTTTGGGAACACACTTTATTTGGGAACGCACTTTTGGGAACAAACTTTTGGGAACACACTTTTTGGGGAACACACTGTTTTTGGAACACACTTTTTTTGCGAACACACGTTTGGGAACACACCTTTTTGGTAACACACTTTTGGGAACACACTTTATTTGGGAACGCACTTTTGGGAACACACGTTAAGAAACACAATTTTTTGGGAACACACTGTTTTTGGGAACAAACTTGTGGGAACACACTTTTTTGGGGAACACAATTTTAGAGAACACTTATGAGAGCACACCTTTTTGGGTATACACTTTATTTGGGAACGCACTTTTGGGAACACACGTTTGCGAACACACTTTTTTGGGAACACATATTTGGGAACACACGTTTGGAACACACTTTTTTGGGAACATATTTTTTTGGGAACACACTATTGGTAACAGACATATTTGGGAACACAGTTTTTTTGGGAACACACATTTTTTGGGAACACTCTTTTGGTAACACAATTTTTGAGAACACAATTTTTGAAAACTCACTTATGGGGCACACCTTTTTGGGAACACTTTATTTGGGAACGCACTTTTGGGAACACACGTTTGGAACACACTTTTTTGGGAACACACATATTTAGGAACACACGTTTTGAACACACTTTTTTGGGAACACACTTTTTTTCGGAACACACTTATTTTGGGAAAACTCTTTTGGGAACACTTTTTTTGGGAACACACTTTTGGGAATACACTTTTTTTGGTAAAACACTTTTTTTGGGAACACACTTTTGGGAACACACTTTTTTTGGAACACACTTTTGGGAACACACTTTTTGGGAACACACTTTTTTGAACACACTTTTTTGTGAACACAGTTTTGGGAACACTTTTTTTTGGGAACTCACTTTTGGGAACACACTTTTGGAACACACTTTTTAGGGAACACACTTTTGGGAACACACTTTATTTGGGAACACACTTTTGGGAACACACGTTTGGGAACACACTTTTGGGAACACAATTTTTGAGAACACAATTTTTGAGAACTCACTTATGGGAGCACACCTTTTTGGGAACACACTTTATTTGGGAACGCACTTTTGGGAACAAACTTTTGGGAACACACTTTTTGGGGGAACACACTGTTTTTGGGAACACACTTTTTTTGCGAACACACGTTTGGGAACACACTTTTTTGGTTACACACTTTTGGGAACACACTTTATTTGGGAACGCACTTTTGGGAACACACGTTTGGGAACACAATTTTTTGGGAACACACTGTTTTTGGGAACACACTTGTGGGAACACACTTTTTGGGGGAACACACTGTTTTTTGGAACACACTTTTTTTGGGAACACTCTTTTGGGAACACAATTTTTGAGAATACAATTTTTGAGAACACTTATGGGAGCACACCTTTTTAGGAACACACTTTATTTGGGAACGCACTTTTGGGAACACACGTTTGGGAACACACTTTTTTGGGAACACATATTTGGGAACACACGTTTGGAACACACTTTTTTGGGAACATATTTTTTTGGGAACATACTATTGGGAACAGACATATTTGGGAACACAGTTTTTTTGGGAACACACATTTTTTGGGAACACTCTTTTGGGAACACAATTTTTGAGAACACAATTTTTGAGAACTCACTTATGGGGCACACCTTTTTGGGAACACTTTATTTGGGAACGCACTTTTGGGAACACACGTTTGGGAACACACTTTTTTTGGGAACACACTTATTTTGGGAACACTCTTTTGGGAACACTTTTTTTGGGAACACACTTTTGGGAATACACTTTTGTGGGGAACCCACTTTTGGGAACACACTTTTTAGCGAACACACTTTTGGGAAAACACTTTTTTTGGGAAAACACTTTTTTTGGGAACACACTTTTTGGGAACACACTTTTTTGAACACACTTTTTTGTGAACACAGTTTTGGGAACACTTTTTTTTGGGAACTCACTTTTGGGAACACACTTTTGGAACACACTTTTTAGGGAACACACTTTTGGGAACACACTTTATTTGGGAACAGACTTTTGGGAACACACGTTTGGGAACACACTTTTTTGGGAACACATATATTTTGGGAACACACGTTTGGAACACCCATTTTTGGAGAACACACTTTTTTTGGGAACACACTATTGGGAACACAATTCTGGGAACACTCTTTTTTGGGGATCACACTTATTTTGGGAACACACTTTTTTTGGGAACACACCCTTTTGGGAGACACACTTTTGGGAACAGAGTTTTTTTGTGAACACACTTTTGTGAACACAATTTTTGAGAACACAATTTTTGAGAACTCACTTATGGGAGCACAACTTTTTGGGAACACACTTTATTTGGGAACGCACTTTTGGGAACAAACTTTTGGGAACACACATTTTGGGGGAACACACTGTTTTTGGGAACACACTTTTTTTGCGAACACACGTTTGGGAACACACTTTTTTGGTAACACACTTTTGGGAAACACACTTTATTTGGGAACGCACTTTTGGGAACACACGTTTGGGAACACACTTTTTTGGGAACACATATTTGGGAACACACGTTTGGAACACACTTTTTTGGGAACATATTTTTTTGGGAACACACTATTGGGAACAGACATATTTGGGAAAACACTTTTTTTGGGGAAACACTTTTTTTGGGAACACACTTTTGGGAACACACTTTTTTGGGAACACACTTTTGGGAACACACTTTTGGGAACACACTTTTTTGAAAACACATTTTTGTGAACACAGTTTTGGGAACACCTTTTTTTTTTAACACACTTTTGGGAACACACTTATGGGAACACACTTTTTTGGGAACACACTTTTTTGGGGAACACACTTTTGGGAACACACTTTTTTGGGGAAAACACTTTTTTTGGGAACACACATATTTTGCGAACACACGTTTGGAAATACACTTTTTTTGGGAACACACTTTTGGGAACACACTTTATTTGGTAATGCACTTTTGGGAACACACGTTTGGGAATACACTTTTTTGGGAACACACATATTTGGGAACACACTATTGGGAACACACATTTTTGGGAACACAGTTTTTTTGGGAACACACTTTTTTTGGGAACACACTTTTGGGAACACACTTTTTTTGGGAACACACTTTTGGGAACACACTTTATTTGGTAACGCACTTTCGGGAACAAACTTTTGGGAACACACTTTTTTGGGGAACACACTGTTTTTGGGAACACACTTTTTTTGGGAACACAATTTTGGGAACGCACTTTTGGGAAACACTTTTTTGGGAACACACATATTTTGGGAACATTCTTTTGGAACACACTTTTTTGAGGAACACATTTTTTTGTGAACACACGTTTGGGAACACACTTTTGGGAACACACTTTTCGGAACACAATTATTTTGGGAACACACTTTTGGAACACACTTTTTCGAACACACATTTTTGGGGAACACACTTTTTTGGGAACACACTTTTTGGAACACACTTTTTTGGGGAACACACTTTTTTGGTAACACACTTTTGGGAACACACTTTTGGGAACACACTTTTTTGGGAACGCACTTTTGGGAACACATTTTTGGGAACACACTTCTGGCAAACACAGTTTTTTTGGGAACACACTTTTTGGGAACACACTTTTGGGAACACACTTTTTTGGAACACACTTTTGGGAACACACTTTTGGGACACACTTTTGGGAACACACTTTTTTGGGAACACACTTTTTTTGGGAACACACATTTGGGAACACACTTTTTTGGGGAACACACTTTTTTTGGGATCACACTTATTTTGGGAACACAATTTTTGAGAACACCATTTTTGAGAACTCACTTATGGGAGCACATATTTTTGGGAACACACTTTATTTGGGAATGCACTTTTGGGAACACACATTTGGGAACACACTTTTTTGGGAACACACATATTTGGGAACACACGTTTGGAACACACTTTTTTGGAAACACATTTTTTTGGGAACACACTATTGGGAACACACATTTTTGGGAACACAGTTTTTTTGGGAACACACATTTTTTGGGAACACTCTTTTGGGAACACAATTTTTGTGAACACCATTTTTGAGAACTCACTTATGGGAGCACACATTTTTGGGAACACACTTTATTTGGGAATGCACTTTTGGGAACACACGTTTGGGAACACACTTTTTTGGGAACACACATATTTGGGAACACACGTTTGGAACACACTTTTTTGGGAACACACTTTTTTTGGGAACACACTATTGGGAACACACTTCTGGGAACACAATTTTTTGGGAACACACTTTTTTTGGGAACACTCTTTTGGGAACACACTTTTTTGGGGAACACACTTTCGGGAACACACTTTTTTGTGAACACACTTTGTTTGGGAACACACTATTGGGAACACTTCTGGGAACACACTTTTTTGGGAACACACTTTTTTGGGAACGCACTTTTGGGAACACACTTTTTGGAACACACTTTTTTGGAGAACACACTTTTTTTGGATCACACTTTTAACATATAACATATAACATATAACAACTACAGCATGGAAACAGGCCTGTCCGGCCCTACCAGTCCACGCCGACCATTCTCCCTGACCTAGTCTCATGTACCTGCACTCAGACCATAACCCTCCAATCCCCTCCTATCCATATACCTATCCAATTTACTCTTAAATAATAAAATCGAGCCAGCCTCCACCACTTCCACCGGAAGCCCATTCCATACAGCCACAACCCTCTGAGTAAAGAAGTTCCCCCTCATGTTACCCCCAAACCTTTGTCCCTCAATTCTGAAGCTATGTCCCCTTGTTGGAATCTTCCCCACTCTCAAAGGGAAAAGCCTACCCACGTCAACTCTGTCCGTCCCTCTCATAATTTTAAAAACCTCTATCAAGTCCCCCCTCAACCTTCTACGCTCCAAAGAATAAAGACCCAACCTGTTCAACCTCTCTCTGTAGCCTAAGTGCTGAAACCCAGGCAACATTCTAGTAAATCTCCTCTGTACCCTCTCCATTTTGTCGACATCCTTCCTATAATTTGGCGACCAGAACTGCACACCATACTCCAGATTCGGCCTCACCAATGCCCTATACAATTTCAACATTACATCCCAACTTCTATACTCGATGCTCTGATTTATAAAGGCAAGCATAAAAAACGCCTTCTTCACCACCCTATCCACATGAGATTCCACCTTCAGGGAACAATGCACAGTTATTCCCAGATCCCTCTGTTCCACTGCATTCCTCAATTCCCTACCATTTACCCTGTACGTCCTATTTTGATTTGTCCTACCAAAATGCAGCACCTCACACTTATCAGCATTAAACTCCATCTGCCATCTTTCAGCCCACCCTTCCAAAAGGCCCAAGTCTCTCTGTAGACTTTGAAAATCTACCTCACTATCAACTACTCCACCTATCTTAGTATCATCTGCATATTTACTAATCCAATTTGCCACACCATCATCCAGATCATTAATGTAAATGACAAACAACAGTGGACCCAACACAGATCCTTGGGGCACTCCACTAGACACTGGCCTCCAACCTGACATACAATTGTCAACCGTTACCCTCTGGTATCTCCCATTCAGCCATTGTTGAATCCATCTTGCAACCTCACTATTAATACCCAACGATTTAACCTTCTTAATCAACCTTCCATGTGGAACCTTGTCAAATGCCTTACTGAAGTCCATATAGACAACATCCACAGCCTTGCCCTTATCAATTTCCCTGGTAACCTCTTCAAACAATTCAAGAAGATTAGTCAAACATGACCTTCCAGGCACAAATCCATGTTGACTGTTTCTAATCAGGCCTTGATTATCCAAATAATTATATATATTGTCCCTAAGTATCTTTTCCATTAATTTTCCCACCACAGACGTCAAACTAATAGGTCTATAATTGCTAGGTTTACTTTTAGAACCTTTTTTAAACAAAGGCACAACATGCGCAATGCGCCAATCTTCCGGCACCATCCCTGTTTCTAATGACGTTTGAAATATTTCCGTCATAGCCCCTGCTATTTCTGCACTAACTTCCCTCAATGTCCTAGGGAATATCCTATCAGGACCTGGAGACTTATCCACTTTTATATTCTTCAAAAGTGTCCGTACCTCCTCTTCTTTAATCATCCTAATTTCCATCACTACTCTACTTGTTTCGCTTACCTCACATAATTCAATATCCTTCTCCTCGGTAAATACCGAAGAAAAGAAATTGTTTAATATCTCCCCCATTTCTTCCGGCTCAGCACATAGCTGTCCACTCTGACTCTCTAATGGACCAATTGTATCCCTCACTATCCTTTTGCTATTGACATATCTGTAGAACCCCTTGGGGTTTACTTTTACATTACTTGCCAAAGCAGCCTCATATCTTTTTTTCGCTTTTCTAATTTCCTTTTTAAGATTCCTTTTACATTCTTTATATTCCTCAAGAACCTCATTTACTCCCTGCCGCTTATATTTATTGTATATCTCCCTCTTTTTCCGAACCAAGTGTCCAATTTCCCTGGAAAACCACGGCTCTTTCAAATTATTATTCTCTCCTTTCCACCGAACAGGGACATAAAGACTCTGTACTCTCAAAATTTCACCTTTAAATATCCTCCATTTCTCTATTATATCCTTTTCATAAAACAACAATTTCCATTTCACTCCTTTTAAATCCTTTCTCATCTCCTCAAAATTAGCCTTTCTCCAATCCAAAATCTCAACCCTTGGTCCAGATTTGACCTTCTCCATAATGATATTGAAACTAATGGCATTATGATCACTAGACCCAAAGTGCTCCTCAACACATACCTCCGTCACCTGACCCATCTCATTTCCTAACAGGAGGTCCAACACTGCCCCTTCTCTGGTAGGCACCTCTACGTATTGCTGCAAAAAACTATCCTGCACACATTTTACAAACTCCAAACCATCCAGCCCTTTAACAGAATGTGATTCCCAGTCTATATACAGAAAATTGAAATCACCCACAATCACCACTTTGTGCTTACTACTAATATCTGCAATCTCCTTACATATTTGCTCTTCCAATTCTCGTTCCCTATTTGGCGGTCTATAATACACCCCTATAAGTGTTGCTAAACCTTTCTCATTTCTGAGTTCCACCCAAACAGCCTCCTTAATCGAGCCTTCTAGTCTGTCCTGCCAAAGCACTGCTGTGATATCCTCCCTGACAAACAATGCAACACCCCCACCTCTTGCCCCTCCGATTCTATCACATCTGAAACAATGAAATCCTGGAATATTTAATTGCCAATCGCAACCCTCCTGCAACCATGTTTCACTGATCGCCACAACATCATACTTCCAGATGTAAATCCAGGCTCTAAGCTCATCCACCTTTCTTACAATGCTCCTAGCATTAAAATATACACATTTAAGGGACCCATCATTTCTTATTCTCAGTTTATTTATTTTCCCTTCTTTCTCTCCTACATATTGGGTCTGAGTGTTTCCCTTTTCTGCCTCCTGCCTCACACACTGCCTATTAGCTATCTGTGTTTGAGTCCCTCCCCCCAACCGTACTAGTTTAAAGTCTCCGCAGTTATTTTAGCAAATCTCCCCGCCAGGATATTGGTTCCCCTCGGGTTCAGATGCAACCCGTCCTTTTTGTACAGGTCATACTTCCCCCAGAAGAGGTCCCAATGATCCAGAAACTTGAAACTCTGCTCCCTGCACCAGTTCCTCAGCCACGTATTTATCCTCCACCTCACTCCATTCCTATTCTCACTATCGCGTGGCACAGGCAGTAAGCCTGAGATTATTACTTTGGAAGTCCTTTTTTTTAACTCTCTTCCTAGCCCCCTGAATTCTCTTTTCAGGACCTCTTCCCTTATCCTACCTATATTGTTGGTACCTATATGTACCACGACCTCTGGCTCCTCTCCCTCCCCTTTCAGGATATCCTGGACACGCTCAGACACATCCCGGACACCGGCACCAGGGAGGCAAACCACCATCCGGGTCTCCCGACTGCGTCCACAGAAACGCCTATCTGACCCCCTCACTATAGAGTCCCCTATTACTACTGCTCTCCTCTTCCTTTCCCTACCCTTCTGAGCAACAGGGCCGGACTCCTTGCCAGAGGCCCGGGCACCGTCGTTGCCCCCAGGTAGGCTGTCCCCCCCAACAGTACTTAAACAGGAGTACTTATTTCCAAGGGGTACAGCCACCGGGGTACTCCCTAGTCCCTGCCTCTGTTCCTTGCCCCCCCTAACAGTGACCCACTTGTCTACCTCCCGTGGTCTAGGAGTGACCACCTCCCTGTAACTCTTATCTATAACCTCCTCACTCTCCCTGATCAGACGGAGGTCATCAATCTGCCGCTCCAGGTTCCTAATACGGTCCCTTAGGAGCCCCATCTCGTCACACCTGGCGCAGATGTGGATGTCTGGAAGACTATCAGACTCCCAGATTCCCCACATCTGACACCCAGAACAAAAAACTGCCCTGGCAGTCATACTCTCCAAACAAAGCCCCGCGCTCAGTTACTAAACCTACCGCCCGGTCGCTACTCCAACCGCTCCAACCGCCCACCCAAAAGAACTGAGTGATCTCCTGGGAGAGGCGAAAAACCAGATAAAAATCCCAGGCCAATTTGGGAAAAAATCCGGGAAATTCCTCTCCGACCCCAAGCTAGGCGATCGAAACTAGTCCGGGAGATCACACAGGTCTTACTCCTTACTATCCCCACACAATCCCCACACAATCCCCACACACTACTTCCCAAGCAACACAGCTTGGTGCTGCTTGCTGCTGCTTGCTGCTGCTGCTGCTGCTGCTTGCTGCTGCTGCTGCTTGCTGCTGCTTGCTGCTGCTGCTACTGCTGATTGCTGCTGCTGCTGCTGCTGCTACTGCTGATTGCTGCTGCTACTGCTACTGTTGCTACTGCTGATTGCTGCTGCTACTGCTGAACACTTTTTTTTGGAACTCACTTTTGGGAACACACTTTTGGAACACATTTTTTTGGGAACACACTTTTTTTGGGGACACACATTTGGGAACACACTTTTTTCGGGAACACATTTTTTTTGGCAACACACCTTTTTGGGAGACACACTTTTGGGAACACAGTATTTTTGGGAACACACTTTTGGGAACACACATTTTTGGAAACACAGTTTTTTTGGGAGCACACATTATTTGGGAACACTCTTTTGGGAACACAATTTTTGAGAACACAATTTTTGAGAACTCACTTATGGGAGCACACATTTTTGGGAACACACTTTATTTGGGAACACTCTTTTGGGAACACACTTTTGGGAACACCTTTATTTGGAACACACTTTTGGGAACACACTTTTGGGAACACACTTTTGGGAACACACTTTATTTGGGAACACTCTTTTGGGAACACACTTTTGGGAACACCTTTATTTGGAACACACTTTTGGGAACACACTTTTGGGAACACACTTTTGGGAACACACTTTTTTGGAACACACTTTTTTGGGAACACACTTTTTTTGGGAACACACTTTTGGGAACACACATTTTTGGGGAACACACATTTTTTGGGAACACACTTTTTTTGCGAACACACGTTTGGGAACACACTTTTTTGGTAACACACTTTTGGCAACACACTTTTTTGGGAGACACACTTTTGGGAACACAGTATTTTTGGGAACGCACTTTTGGGAACACACTTTTTGGAACACACTTTTTTGGAGAACACACTTTTTTTGGATCACACTTTTAACATATAACATATAACATATAACAACTACAGCATGGAAACAGGCCTGTCCGGCCCTACCAGTCCACGCCGACCATTCTCCCTGACCTAGTCTCATGTACCTGCACTCAGACCATAACCCTCCAATCCCCTCCTATCCATATACCTATCCAATTTACTCTTAAATAATAAAATCGAGCCAGCCTCCACCACTTCCACCGGAAGCCCATTCCATACAGCCACAACCCTCTGAGTAAAGAAGTTCCCCCTCATGTTACCCCCAAACCTTTGTCCCTCAATTCTGAAGCTATGTCCCCTTGTTGGAATCTTCCCCACTCTCAAAGGGAAAAGCCTACCCACGTCAACTCTGTCCGTCCCTCTCATAATTTTAAAAACCTCTATCAAGTCCCCCCTCAACCTTCTACGCTCCAAAGAATAAAGACCCAACCTGTTCAACCTCTCTCTGTAGCCTAAGTGCTGAAACCCAGGCAACATTCTAGTAAATCTCCTCTGTACCCTCTCCATTTTGTCGACATCCTTCCTATAATTTGGCGACCAGAACTGCACACCATACTCCAGATTCGGCCTCACCAATGCCCTATACAATTTCAACATTACATCCCAACTTCTATACTCGATGCTCTGATTTATAAAGGCAAGCATAAAAAACGCCTTCTTCACCACCCTATCCACATGAGATTCCACCTTCAGGGAACAATGCACAGTTATTCCCAGATCCCTCTGTTCCACTGCATTCCTCAATTCCCTACCATTTACCCTGTACGTCCTATTTTGATTTGTCCTACCAAAATGCAGCACCTCACACTTATCAGCATTAAACTCCATCTGCCATCTTTCAGCCCACCCTTCCAAAAGGCCCAAGTCTCTCTGTAGACTTTGAAAATCTACCTCACTATCAACTACTCCACCTATCTTAGTATCATCTGCATATTTACTAATCCAATTTGCCACACCATCATCCAGATCATTAATGTAAATGACAAACAACAGTGGACCCAACACAGATCCTTGGGGCACTCCACTAGACACTGGCCTCCAACCTGACATACAATTGTCAACCGTTACCCTCTGGTATCTCCCATTCAGCCATTGTTGAATCCATCTTGCAACCTCACTATTAATACCCAACGATTTAACCTTCTTAATCAACCTTCCATGTGGAACCTTGTCAAATGCCTTACTGAAGTCCATATAGACAACATCCACAGCCTTGCCCTTATCAATTTCCCTGGTAACCTCTTCAAACAATTCAAGAAGATTAGTCAAACATGACCTTCCAGGCACAAATCCATGTTGACTGTTTCTAATCAGGCCTTGATTATCCAAATAATTATATATATTGTCCCTAAGTATCTTTTCCATTAATTTTCCCACCACAGACGTCAAACTAATAGGTCTATAATTGCTAGGTTTACTTTTAGAACCTTTTTTAAACAAAGGCACAACATGCGCAATGCGCCAATCTTCCGGCACCATCCCTGTTTCTAATGACGTTTGAAATATTTCCGTCATAGCCCCTGCTATTTCTGCACTAACTTCCCTCAATGTCCTAGGGAATATCCTATCAGGACCTGGAGACTTATCCACTTTTATATTCTTCAAAAGTGTCCGTACCTCCTCTTCTTTAATCATCCTAATTTCCATCACTACTCTACTTGTTTCGCTTACCTCACATAATTCAATATCCTTCTCCTCGGTAAATACCGAAGAAAAGAAATTGTTTAATATCTCCCCCATTTCTTCCGGCTCAGCACATAGCTGTCCACTCTGACTCTCTAATGGACCAATTGTATCCCTCACTATCCTTTTGCTATTGACATATCTGTAGAACCCCTTGGGGTTTACTTTTACATTACTTGCCAAAGCAGCCTCATATCTTTTTTTCGCTTTTCTAATTTCCTTTTTAAGATTCCTTTTACATTCTTTATATTCCTCAAGAACCTCATTTACTCCCTGCCGCTTATATTTATTGTATATCTCCCTCTTTTTCCGAACCAAGTGTCCAATTTCCCTGGAAAACCACGGCTCTTTCAAATTATTATTCTCTCCTTTCCACCGAACAGGGACATAAAGACTCTGTACTCTCAAAATTTCACCTTTAAATATCCTCCATTTCTCTATTATATCCTTTTCATAAAACAACAATTTCCATTTCACTCCTTTTAAATCCTTTCTCATCTCCTCAAAATTAGCCTTTCTCCAATCCAAAATCTCAACCCTTGGTCCAGATTTGACCTTCTCCATAATGATATTGAAACTAATGGCATTATGATCACTAGACCCAAAGTGCTCCTCAACACATACCTCCGTCACCTGACCCATCTCATTTCCTAACAGGAGGTCCAACACTGCCCCTTCTCTGGTAGGCACCTCTACGTATTGCTGCAAAAAACTATCCTGCACACATTTTACAAACTCCAAACCATCCAGCCCTTTAACAGAATGTGATTCCCAGTCTATATACAGAAAATTGAAATCACCCACAATCACCACTTTGTGCTTACTACTAATATCTGCAATCTCCTTACATATTTGCTCTTCCAATTCTCGTTCCCTATTTGGCGGTCTATAATACACCCCTATAAGTGTTGCTAAACCTTTCTCATTTCTGAGTTCCACCCAAACAGCCTCCTTAATCGAGCCTTCTAGTCTGTCCTGCCAAAGCACTGCTGTGATATCCTCCCTGACAAACAATGCAACACCCCCACCTCTTGCCCCTCCGATTCTATCACATCTGAAACAATGAAATCCTGGAATATTTAATTGCCAATCGCAACCCTCCTGCAACCATGTTTCACTGATCGCCACAACATCATACTTCCAGATGTAAATCCAGGCTCTAAGCTCATCCACCTTTCTTACAATGCTCCTAGCATTAAAATATACACATTTAAGGGACCCATCATTTCTTATTCTCAGTTTATTTATTTTCCCTTCTTTCTCTCCTACATATTGGGTCTGAGTGTTTCCCTTTTCTGCCTCCTGCCTCACACACTGCCTATTAGCTATCTGTGTTTGAGTCCCTCCCCCCAACCGTACTAGTTTAAAGTCTCCGCAGTTATTTTAGCAAATCTCCCCGCCAGGATATTGGTTCCTCTCGGGTTCAGATGCAACCCGTCCTTTTTGTACAGGTCATACTTCCCCCAGAAGAGGTCCCAATGATCCAGAAACTTGAAACTCTGCTCCCTGCACCAGTTCCTCAGCCACGTATTTATCCTCCACCTCACTCCATTCCTATTCTCACTATCGCGTGGCACAGGCAGTAAGCCTGAGATTATTACTTTGGAAGTCCTTTTTTTTAACTCTCTTCCTAGCCCCCTGAATTCTCTTTTCAGGACCTCTTCCCTTATCCTACCTATATTGTTGGTACCTATATGTACCACGACCTCTGGCTCCTCTCCCTCCCCTTTCAGGATATCCTGGACACGCTCAGACACATCCCGGACACCGGCACCAGGGAGGCAAACCACCATCCGGGTCTCCCGACTGCGTCCACAGAAACGCCTATCTGACCCCCTCACTATAGAGTCCCCTATTACTACTGCTCTCCTCTTCCTTTCCCTACCCTTCTGAGCAACAGGGCCGGACTCCTTGCCAGAGGCCCGGGCACCGTCGTTGCCCCCAGGTAGGCTGTCCCCCCCAACAGTACTTAAACAGGAGTACTTATTTCCAAGGGGTACAGCCACCGGGGTACTCCCTAGTCCCTGCCTCTGTTCCTTGCCCCCCCTAACAGTGACCCACTTGTCTACCTCCCGTGGTCTAGGAGTGACCACCTCCCTGTAACTCTTATCTATAACCTCCTCACTCTCCCTGATCAGACGGAGGTCATCAATCTGCCGCTCCAGGTTCCTAATACGGTCCCTTAGGAGCCCCATCTCGTCACACCTGGCGCAGATGTGGATGTCTGGAAGACTATCAGACTCCCAGATTCCCCACATCTGACACCCAGAACAAAAAACTGCCCTGGCAGTCATACTCTCCAAACAAAGCCCCGCGCTCAGTTACTAAACCTACCGCCCGGTCGCTACTCCAACCGCTCCAACCGCCCACCCAAAAGAACTGAGTGATCTCCTGGGAGAGGCGAAAAACCAGATAAAAATCCCAGGCCAATTTGGGAAAAAATCCGGGAAATTCCTCTCCGACCCCAAGCTAGGCGATCGAAACTAGTCCGGGAGATCACACAGGTCTTACTCCTTACTATCCCCACACAATCCCCACACAATCCCCACACACTACTTCCCAAGCAACACAGCTTGGTGCTGCTTGCTGCTGCTTGCTGCTGCTGCTGCTGCTGCTTGCTGCTGCTGCTGCTTGCTGCTGCTTGCTGCTGCTGCTACTGCTGATTGCTGCTGCTGCTGCTGCTGCTACTGCTGATTGCTGCTGCTACTGCTACTGTTGCTACTGCTGATTGCTGCTGCTACTGCTGAACACTTTTTTTTGGAACTCACTTTTGGGAACACACTTTTGGAACACATTTTTTTGGGAACACACTTTTTTTGGGAACACACATTTGGGAACACACTTTTTTCGGGAACACATTTTTTTTGGCAACACACCTTTTTGGGAGACACACTTTTGGGAACACAGTATTTTTGGGAACACACTTTTGGGAACACACATTTTTGGAAACACAGTTTTTTTGGGAGCACACATTATTTGGGAACACTCTTTTGGGAACACAATTTTTGAGAACACAATTTTTGAGAAATCACTTATGGGAGCACACATTTTTGGGAACACACTTTATTTGGGAACACTCTTTTGGGAACACACTTTTGGGAACACCTTTATTTGGAACACACTTTTGGGAACACACTTTTGGGAACACACTTTTGGGAACACACTTTATTTGGGAACACTCTTTTGGGAACACACTTTTGGGAACACCTTTATTTGGAACACACTTTTGGGAACACACTTTTGGGAACACACTTTTGGGAACACACTTTTTTGGAACACACTTTTTTGGGAACACACTTTTTTTGGGAACACACTTTTGGGAACACACATTTTTGGGGAACACACATTTTTTGCGAACACACGTTTGGGAACACACTTTTTTGGTAACACACTTTTGGCAACACACTTTTTTGGGAGACACACTTTTGGGAACACAGTATTTTTGGGAACACAATTTTTTGGGAACACACTTTTTTGGGTAACACACTGTTTTTTGGAACACACTTTTTTTGGGAACACACTTTTGGGAACACACTTTTGGGAAAACACTTTGTTTGGGAACACACTTTTTTGGGTACACACTTTTGGTAACGCACTTTTTTGGGAACACACTTATTTTGGCAACACATTTTTGGGAACACACTTTTTTGGGGAAGACACTTTTGGGAACTCACTTTTTTGGGAACATACTTTCGGGAACACACTTTATTTGGGATCGCACTTTTGGGAACACACTTTTGGGAACACACTTTTTTGGGAACGCACTTTTGGGAACACATTTTTGGGAACACACTTCTGGCAAACACAGTTTTTTTGGGAACATACTTTTTTTGTGAACACACTTTTGGGAACACAATTTTTGAGAACACAATTTTTGAGAACTCACTTATGGGTGCACACCTTTTTGGGAACACACTTTTTTTGGGAACGCACATTTGGAACACACTTTTTTGGGAACACACATATTTTGGGAACACACATATTTTGGGAACACACTATTTGGGAACACACATATTTTGGGTACACACTTTCGGGACACAATTTTTTGAGGAACACATTTTTTTTGGGAACAAACTTTTGGAACACACATTTTGGGAACACACTTTTTTTGGGAACACACTTTTTGGAACATACTTTTTTGGGGAACACACTTTTGGGAACACACTTTTTTGGGAACACACTTATTTTGGCAACACATTTTTGGGAACACACTTTTTTGGGGAAGACACTTTTGGGAACTCACTTTTTTGGGGAACACACCTTTTTTGGGAACACACTTTTTGGGAACACACTTTTGGGAACACACTTTTGGGAACACACCTTTTTTTGGGAACACACCTTTGGGAACACACCTTTGGGAACACACTTTTGGAACACACTTTTTTAGGAACACACATATTTTGGGAACATACTTTTGGAACACACTTTTTTGAGGAACACATTTTTTTGGGAACACACCTTTGGGAACACACGTTTGGGAACACACTTTTGGGAACCTACTTTTACGCGCACACTTTACTTGGGAATACACTTATTTTGGGAACACACTATTGGGAACACACTTCTGGGAACACATTTTTTTGGGAACACACTTATTTTGGGAACACTCTTTTGGGAACACACTTTTTTGGGAACACACTTTTTTGGGAACGCACTTTTGGGAACACACTTTTGGGAACACACTTTTTATGGGAACAAACCTTTGGGAACACACTTTTGGGAACACACTTCTGGGAAAACACTTTTTTTGGGAATACAAATTTTGGGAACAAACTTACAGGAGCACACCTTTTTTGGGAACACACTTTTGGGAACACACTTTTGTGGGGAACCCACTTTTGGGAACACACTTTTTTGCGAACACACTTTTGGGAAAACACTTTTTTTGGGAACACACTTTTGGGAACACACTTTTTTGGAACACACTTTTGGGAACACACTTTTTTGGGAACACACTTTTGGGAACACTTTTTTTTGGGAACACACTTTTGGGAACACACTTTTGGGAACACACTTTTGGAACACACTTTTTTGGAAACACACTTATTTGGGGAACACACTTATGGGAACACACCTTTTTGGGAACATACTTTCGGGAACACACTTTATTTGGGATCGCACTTTTGGGAACACACGATTGGGAACACACTTTTTTGGGAACACACATATTTTGGGAACACACGTTTGGAACACAAATTTTTGGGGAACAAACTTTTATTGGGAACACACTATTGGGAACACAATTCTGGGTACACCCCTTTTTTGGGAACACAATTTTTGAGAACACAATTTTGAGAACTCACTTATGGGAGCACACCTATTTGGAACACACTTTATTTGGGAACGCACTATTGGGAACACACTTCTGGGAACACATTGTTTTGGGAACACTTATTTTGGGAACACACTTTTGGGAACACACTTTTTTTGGGAACACTCTTTTGGGAATACACTTTTGTGGGGAACCCACTTTTGCGAACACACGTTTTTGGGAACACACTTTTGGAACACCTTTTTTTTGGGAACTCACTTTTGGGAACACACTTTTTTGGGAACACACATATTTGGGAACACACGTTTGGAACACACTTTTTTGGGAACACACTTTTTTGGGAACACACTATTGGGAACACACTTCTGGGAACACATTTTTTTTGGGAACACACTTTTGGGAATACACTTTTGTGGGGAACCCACTTTTGCGAACACACGTTTTTGGGAACACACTTTTGGAAGACCTTTTTTTTGGGAACTCACTTTTGGGAACACACTTTTTTTGGGAACACACTTTTTTGGGAACACACTTTTGGGAACACACTTTTTTGGGGGACAAATTTTTTTGGGGAACACACTTTATTTGGGAACACACTTATTTTGGGAACACACTATTGGGAACACACTTCTGGGAACACACTTTTTTTGGGAACACACTTTTTTGGAGTACACACTTTTGGAAACACACTATTTTGGGAAAACAATTTTTTGGGCACACAATTTTTTTGGGAACACACTTTTGGGAACACACTTTTGGGAACACACTTTTGGGAACACACTTTTACGCGCACACTTTACTTGGGAATACACTTATTTTGGGAACACACTATTGGGAACACACTTCTGGGAACACATTTTTTTGGGAACACACTTATTTTGGGAACACTCTTTTGGGAACACACTTTTTTGGGAACACACTTTTTTGGGAACGCACTTTTGGGAACACACTTTTGGGAACACACTTTTTATGGGAACAAACCTTTGGGAACACACTTTTGGGAACACACTTCTGGGAAAACACTTTTTTTGGGAATACAAATCTTGGGAACAAACTTACAGGAGCACACCTTTTTTGGGAACACACTTTTGGGAACACACTTTTGTGGGGAACCCACTTTTGGGAACACACGTTTTTGCGAACACACTTTTGGGAAAACACTTTTTTTGGGAACACACTTTTGGGAACACACTTTTTTGGAACACACTTTTGGGAACACACTTTTTTGGGAACACACTTTTGTGAACACTTTTTTTTGGGAACTCACTTATGGGAACACACTTTTGGAACACACTTTTGGAACACACTTTTTTGGAAACACACTTATTTGGGGAACACACTTATGGGAACACACCTTTTTGGGAACATACTTTCGGGAACACACTTTATTTGGGATCGCACTTTTGGGAACACACGATTGGGAACACACTTTTTTGGGAACACACATATTTTGGGAACACACGTTTGGAACACACATTTTTGGGGAACAAACTTTTATTGGGAACACACTATTGGGAACACAATTCTGGGTACACCCTTTTTTTGGGAACACAATTTTTGAGAACACAATTTTGAGAACTCACTTATGGGAGCACACCTTTTTGGAACACACTTTATTTGGGAACGCTCTTTTGGCAACACACGTTTGGGAACACACTTTTTTGGGAACACACATATTTGGGAACACACGTTTGGAACACACTTTTTTGGGAACACACTTTTTTGGGAACACACTATTGGGAACACACTTCTGGGAACACATTTTTTTGGGAACACTTATTTTGGGAACACACTTTTGGGAACACACTTTTTTTGGGAACACACTTTTGGGAATACACTTTTGTGGGGAACCCACTTTTGCGAACACACGTTTTTGGGAACACACTTTTGGAACACCTTTTTTTGGGAACTCACTTTTGGGAACACACTTTTTTTGGGAACACACTTTTTTGGGAACACACTTTTGGGAACACACTTTTTTGGGGGACAAATTTTTTTGTGGAACACACTTTATTTGGGAACACACTTATTTTGGGATCACACTATTGGGAACACACTTCTGGGAACACACTTTTTTGGGAACACACTTTTTTGGAGTACACACTTTTGGAAACACACTATTTTGGGAAAACAATTTTTTGGGCACACAATTTTTTTGGGAACACACTTTTGGGAACACACTTTTGGGAACACACTTTTGGGAACACACTTTTACGCGCACACTTTACTTGGGAATACACTTATTTTGGGAACACACTATTGGGAACACACTTCTGGGAACACATTTTTTTGGGAACACACTTATTTTGGGAACACTCTTTTGGGAACACACTTTTTTGGGAACACACTTTTTTGGGAACGCACTTTTGGGAACACACTTTTGGGAACACACTTTTTATGGGAACAAACCTTTGGGAACACACTTTTGGGAACACACTTCTGGGAAAACACTTTTTTTGGGAATACAAATCTTGGGAACAAACTTACAGGAGCACACCTTTTTTGGGAACACACTTTTGGGAACACACTTTTGTGGGGAACCCACTTTTGGGAACACACTTTTTTGCGAACACACTTTTGGGAAAACACTTTTTTTGGGAACACACTTTTGGGAACACACTTTTTTGGAACACACTTTTGGGAACACACTTTTTTGGGAACACACTTTTGGGAACACTTTTTTTTGGGAACACACTTTTGGGAACACACTTTTGGGAACACACTTTTGGGAACACACTTTTGGAACACACTTTTTTAGGAACACACATATTTTGGGAACATACTTTTGGAACACACTTTTTTGAGGAACACATTTTTTTGGGAACACACCTTTGGGAACACACGTTTGGGAACACACTTTTGGGAACACACTTTTACGCGCACACTTTACTTGGGAATACACTTATTTTGGGAACACACTATTGGGAACACACTTCTGGGAACACATTTTTTTGGGAACACACTTATTTTGGGAACACTCTTTTGGGAACACACTTTTGTGGGGAACCCACTTTTGCGAACACACGTTTTTGGGAACACACTTTTGGAACACCTTTTTTTTGGGAACTCACTTTTGGGAACACTCTTTTGGGAACACACTTTTGGGAACACACTTTTTTTGGGAACACATTTTTTTGGGAACACACCTTTGGGAACACACTTTTGGGAACACTTTTTTTTGGGAACACACTTTTGGGAACACACTTTTGGAACACACCTTTTTGGGAACATACATTCGGGAACACACTTTATTTGGGATCGCACTTTTGGGAACACACGATTGGGAACACACTTTTTTGGGAACACACATATTTTGGGAACACACGTTTGGAACACACATTTTTGGGGAACAAACTTTTATTGGGAACACACTATTGGGAACACAATTCTGGGTACACCCTTTTTTTGGGAACACAATTTTTGAGAACACAATTTTGAGAACTCACTTATGGGAGCACACCTTTTTGGAACACACTTTATTTGGGAACGCTCTTTTGGGAACACACGTTTGGGAACACACTTTTTTGGGAACACACATATTTGGGAACACACGTTTGGAACACACTTTTTTGGGAACACACTTTTTTGGGAACACACTATTGGGAACACACTTCTGGGAACACATTTTTTTGGGAACTCTTATTTTGGGAACACACTTGTGGGAACACACTTTTTTTGGGAACACACTTTTGGGAATACACTTTTGTGGGGAACCCACTTTTGCGAACACACTTTTTTGGGAACACACTTTTGGAACACCTTTTTTTTGGGAACTCACTTTTGGGAACACACTTTTTTTGGGAACACTCTTTTTTGGGAACACACTTTTGGGAACACACTTTTTTGGGGGACAAATTTTTTGGGGGAACACACTTTATTTGGGAACACACTTATTTTGGGAACACACTATTGGGAACACACTTCTGGGAACACACTTTTTTGGGAACACACTTTTTTGGAGTACACACTTTTGGAAACACACTATTTTGGGAAAACAATTTTTTGGGCACACAATTTTTTTGGGAACACACTTTTGGGAACACACTTTTGGGAACACACTTTTGGGAACACACTTTTACGCGCACACTTTACTTGGTAATACACTTATTTTGGGAACACACTATTGGGAACACACTTCTGGGAACACATTTTTTTGGGAACACACTTATTTTGGGAACACTCTTTTGGGAACACACTTTTTTGGGAACACACTTTTTAGGGAACGCACTTTTGGGAACACACTTTTGGGAACACACTTTTTATGGGAACAAACCTTTGGGAACACACTTTTGGGAACACACTTCTGGGAAAACACTTTTTTTGGGAATACAAATCTTGGGAACAAACTTACAGGAGCACACCTTTTTTGGGAACACACTTTTGGGAACACACTTTTGTGGGGAACCCACTTTTGGGAACACACTTTTTTGCGAACACACTTTTGGGAAAACACTTTTTTTGGGAACACACTTTTGGGAACACACTTTTTTGGAACACACTTTTGGGAACACACTTTTTTGGGAACACACTTTTGGGAACACTTTTTTTTGGGAACACACTTTTGGGAACACACTTTTGGGAACACACTTTTGGGAACACACTTTTGGAACACACTTTTTTAGGAACACACATATTTTGGGAACATACTTTTGGAACACACTTTTTTGGGAACACACTTTTTAGGGAACGCACTTTTGGGAACACACTTTTGGGAACACACTTTTTATGGGAACAAACCTTTGGGAACACACTTTTGGGAACACACTTCTGGGAAAACACTTTTTTTGGGAATACAAATCTTGGGAACAAACTTACAGGAGCACACCTTTTTTGGGAACACACTTTTGGGAACACACTTTTGTGGGGAACCCACTTTTGGGAACACACTTTTTTGCGAACACACTTTTGGGAAAACACTTTTTTTGGGAACACACTATTGGGAACACACTTCTGGGAACACATTTTTTTGGGAACACACTTATTTTGGAAATACTCTTTTGGGAACACACTTTTGTGGGAACCCACTTTTGCGAACACACGTTTTTGGGAACACACTTTTGGAACACCTTTTTTTTGGGAACTCACTTTTGGGAACACTCTTTTGGGAACACACTTTTTTTGGGAACACACTTTTTTGGGAACACACTTATTTTGGGAACACACTATTGGGAACACACTTCTGGGAACACACTTTTTTTGGGAACACACTTTTTTGGAGTACACACTTTTGGAAACACACTATTTTGGGAAAACAATTTTTTGGGCACACAATATTTTTGGGAACACACTTTTGGGAACACACTTTTGGGAACACACTTTTGGGAACACACTTTTGGGAACACACTTTTACGCGCACACTTTACTTGGGAATACACTTATTTTGGGAACACACTATTGGGAACACACTTCTGGGAACACATTTTTTTGGGAACACACTTATTTTGGGAACACTCTTTTGGGAACACACTTTTTTGGGAACACACTTTTTAGGGAACGCACTTTTGGGAACACACTTTTGGGAACACACTTTTTATGGGAACAAACCTTTGGGAACACACTTTTGGGAACACACTTCTGGGAAAACACTTTTTTTGGGAATACAAATCTTGGGAACAAACTTACAGGAGCACACCTTTTTTGGGAACACACTTTTGGGAACACACTTTTGTGGGGAACCCACTTTTGGGAACACTTTTTTGCGAACACACATTTGGGAAAACACTTTTTTTGGGAACACACTTTTGGAACACACCTTTTTGGGAACATACATTCGGGAACACACTTTATTTGGGATCGCACTTTTGGGAACACACGATTGGGAACACACTTTTTTGGGAACACACATATTTTGGGAACACACGTTTGGAACACACATTTTTGGGGAACAAACTTTTATTGGGAACACACTATTGGGAACACAATTCTGGGTACACCCTTTTTTTGGGAACACAATTTTTGAGAACACAATTTTGAGAACTCACTTATGGGAGCACACCTTTTTGGAACACACTTTATTTGGGAACGCTCTTTTGGGAACACACGTTTGGGAACACACTTTTTTGGGAACACACATATTTGGGAACACACGTTTGGAACACACTTTTTTGGGAACACACTTTTTTGGGAACACACTATTGGGAACACACTTCTGGGAACACATTTTTTTGGGAACTCTTATTTTGGGAACACACTTGTGGGAACACACTTTTTTTGGGAACACACTTTTGGGAATACACTTTTGTGGGGAACCCACTTTTGCGAACACACTTTTTTGGGAACACACTTTTGGAACACCTTTTTTTTGGGAACTCACTTTTGGGAACACACTTTTTTTGGGAACACTCTTTTTTGGGAACACACTTTTGGGAACACACTTTTTTGGGGGACAAATTTTTTGGGGGAACACACTTTATTTGGGAACACACTTATTTTGGGAACACACTATTGGGAACACACTTCTGGGAACACACTTTTTTGGGAACACACTTTTTTGGAGTACACACTTTTGGAAACACACTATTTTGGGAAAACAATTTTTTGGGCACACAATTTTTTTGGGAACACACTTTTGGGAACACACTTTTGGGAACACACTTTTGGGAACACACTTTTACGCGCACACTTTACTTGGTAATACACTTATTTTGGGAACACACTATTGGGAACACACTTCTGGGAACACATTTTTTTGGGAACACACTTATTTTGGGAACACTCTTTTGGGAACACACTTTTTTGGGAACACACTTTTTAGGGAACGCACTTTTGGGAACACACTTTTGGGAACACACTTTTTATGGGAACAAACCTTTGGGAACACACTTTTGGGAACACACTTCTGGGAAAACACTTTTTTTGGGAATACAAATCTTGGGAACAAACTTACAGGAGCACACCTTTTTTGGGAACACACTTTTGGGAACACACTTTTGTGGGGAACCCACTTTTGGGAACACACTTTTTTGCGAACACACTTTTGGGAAAACACTTTTTTTGGGAACACACTTTTGGGAACACACTTTTTTGGAACACACTTTTGGGAACACACTTTTTTGGGAACACACTTTTGGGAACACTTTTTTTTGGGAACACACTTTTGGGAACACACTTTTGGGAACACACTTTTGGGAACACACTTTTGGAACACACTTTTTTAGGAACACACATATTTTGGGAACATACTTTTGGAACACACTTTTTTGGGAACACACTTTTTAGGGAACGCACTTTTGGGAACACACTTTTGGGAACACACTTTTTATGGGAACAAACCTTTGGGAACACACTTTTGGGAACACACTTCTGGGAAAACACTTTTTTTGGGAATACAAATCTTGGGAACAAACTTACAGGAGCACACCTTTTTTGGGAACACACTTTTGGGAACACACTTTTGTGGGGAACCCACTTTTGGGAACACACTTTTTTGCGAACACACTTTTGGGAAAACACTTTTTTTGGGAACACACTATTGGGAACACACTTCTGGGAACACATTTTTTTGGGAACACACTTATTTTGGAAATACTCTTTTGGGAACACACTTTTGTGGGAACCCACTTTTGCGAACACACGTTTTTGGGAACACACTTTTGGAACACCTTTTTTTTGGGAACTCACTTTTGGGAACACTCTTTTGGGAACACACTTTTTTTGGGAACACACTTTTTTGGGAACACACTTATTTTGGGAACACACTATTGGGAACACACTTCTGGGAACACACTTTTTTTGGGAACACACTTTTTTGGAGTACACACTTTTGGAAACACACTATTTTGGGAAAACAATTTTTTGGGCACACAATATTTTTGGGAACACACTTTTGGGAACACACTTTTGGGAACACACTTTTGGGAACACACTTTTGGGAACACACTTTTACGCGCACACTTTACTTGGGAATACACTTATTTTGGGAACACACTATTGGGAACACACTTCTGGGAACACATTTTTTTGGGAACACACTTATTTTGGGAACACTCTTTTGGGAACACACTTTTTTGGGAACACACTTTTTAGGGAACGCACTTTTGGGAACACACTTTTGGGAACACACTTTTTATGGGAACAAACCTTTGGGAACACACTTTTGGGAACACACTTCTGGGAAAACACTTTTTTTGGGAATACAAATCTTGGGAACAAACTTACAGGAGCACACCTTTTTTGGGAACACACTTTTGGGAACACACTTTTGTGGGGAACCCACTTTTGGGAACACTTTTTTGCGAACACACATTTGGGAAAACACTTTTTTTGGGAACACACTTTTGGGAACACACTTTTTTGGAACACACTTTTGGGAACACACTTTTTTGGGAACACACTTTTGGGAACACTTTTTTTTGGGAACACACTTTTGGGAACACACTTTTGGGAACACACTTTTGGGAACACACTTTTGGAACACACTTTTTTAGGAACACACATATTTTGGGAACATACTTTTGGAACACACTTTTTTGAGGAATACATTTTTTGGGAACACACCTTTGGGAACACACGTTTGGGAACACACTTTTGGGAACACACTTTTACGCGCACACTTTACTTGGGAATACACTTATTTTGGGAACACACTATTGGGAACACACTTCTGGGAACACATTTTTTTGGGAACACACTTATTTTGGGAACACTCTTTTGGGAACACACTTTTGTGGGGAACCCACTTTTGCGAACACACGTTTTTGGGAACACACTTTTGGAACACCTTTTTTTTGGGAACTCACTTTTGGGAACACTCTTTTGGGAACACACTTTTTTTGGGAACACACTTTTATGGGAACACACTTATTTTGGGAACACACTATTGGGAACACACTTCTGGGAACACACTTTTTTTCGGAACACACTTTTTTGGAGTACACACTTTTGGAAACACACTATTTTGGGAAAACAATTTTTTGGGCACACAATTTTTTTGGGAACACACTTTTGGGAACACACTTTTGGGAACACACTTTTGGGAACACACTTTTACGCGCACACTTTACTTGGGAATACACTTATTTTGGGAACACACTATTGGGAACACACTTCTGGGAACACATTTTTTGGGAACACACTTATTTTGGGAACACTCTTTTGGGAACACACTTTTTTGGGAACACACTTTTTAGGGAACGCACTTTTGGGAACACACTTTTGGGAACACACTTTTTATGGGAACAAACCTTTGGGAACACACTTTTGGGAACACACTTCTGGGAAAACACTTTTTTTGGGAATACAAATCTTGGGAACAAACTTACAGGAGCACACCTTTTTTGGGAACACACTTTTGGGAACAAACTTTTGTGGGGAACCCACTTTTGGGAACACACTTTTTTGCGAACACACTTTTGGGAAAACACTTTTTTTGGGAACACACTTTTGGGATCACACTTTTTTGGAACACACTTTTGGGAACACACTTTTTTGGGAACACACTTTTGGGAACACTTTTTTTGGGAACACACTTTTGGGAACACACTTTTGGGAACACACTTTTGGGAACACACTTTTGGAACACACTTTTTTAGGAACACACATATTTTGGGAACATACTTTTGGAACACACTTTTTTCAGGAACACATTTTTTTGGGAACACACCTTTGGGAACACACGTTTGGGAACACACTTTTGGGAACACACTTTTACGCGCACACTTTACTTGGGAATACACTTATTTTGGGAACACACTATTGGGAACACACTTCTGGGAACACATTTTTTTGGGAACACACTTATTTTGGGAACACTCTTTTGGGAACACACTTTTTTGGGAACACACTTTTTTGGGAACGCACTTTTGGGAACACACTTTTGGGAACACACTTTTTATGGGAACAAACCTTTGGGAATACACTTTTGGGAACACACTTCTGGGAAAACACTTTTTTGGGAATACAAATTTTGGGAACAAACTTACAGGAGCACACCTTTTTTGGGAACATACTTTTGGGAACACACTTTTGTGGGGAACCCACTTTTGGGAACACACTTTTTTTGGGAACACACTTTTGGGAACACACTTTTTTGGAGCACACTTTTGGGAACACACTTTTTTGGGAACACACTTTTGGGAACACTTTTTTTTGGGAACACACTTTTGGGAACACACTTTTGGAACACACCTTTTTGGGAACATACTTTCGGGAACACACTTTATTTGGGATCGCACTTTTGGGAACACACGATTGGGAACACACTTTTTTGGGAACACACATATTTTGGGAACACACGTTTGGAACACACATTTTTGGGGAACAAACTTTTATTGGGAACACACTATTGGGAACACAATTCTGGGTACAACCATTTTTTGGGAACACAATTTTTGAGAACACAATTTTGAGAACTCACTTATGGGAGCACACCTTTTTGGAACACACTTTATTTGGGAACGCTCTTTTGGGAACACACGTTTGGGAACACACTTTTTTGGGAACACACATATTTGGGAACACACGTTTGGAACACACTTTTTTGGGAACACACTTTTTTGGGAACACACTATTGGGAACACACTTCTGGGAACACATTTTTTTGGGAACACTTATTTTGGGAACACACTTTTGGGAACACACTTTTTTTGGGAACACACTTTTGGGAATACACTTTTGTGGGGAACCCACTTTTGCGAACACACGTTTTTGGGAACACACTTTTGGAACACCTTTTTTTTGGGAACTCACTTTTGGGAACACTCTTTTGGGAACACACTTTTGGGAACACACTTTTTTTGGGAACACACTTTTTTGGGAACACACTTTTGGGAACACACTTTTTTGGGGGACAATTTTTTTTGGGGAACACACTTTATTTGGCAACACACTTATTTTGGGAACACACTATTGGGAACACACTTCTGGGAACACACTTTTTTTGGGAACACACTTTTTTGGAGTACACACTTTTGGAAACACACTATTTTGGGAAGACAATTTTTTGGGCACACAATTTTTTTGGGAACACACTTTTGGGAACACACTTTTGGGAACACACTTTTGGGAACACACTTTTACGCGCACACTTTACTTGGGAATACACTTATTTTGGGAACACACTATTGGGAACACACTTCTGGGAACACATTTTTTGTGGGGAACCCACTTTTGCGAACACACGTTTTTGGGAACACACTTTTGGAACACCTTTTTTTTGGGAACTCACTTTTGGGAACACTCTTTTGGGAACACACTTTTGGGAACACACTTTTTTTGGGAACACACTTTTTTGGGAACACACTTTTGGAACACACTTTTGGGGACACTTTTTTCGGGAACACACTTATTTTGAGAACATACTTTTTTTGGGAACACACTTTTGGGAACAAGCTTTTTTGGGAACTCATTTATTTTGGGAATACACATCTTTTGGAACACACTTTTGGGAACACACTTTTGGAACACACTTTTTTTGGGAACACAATTTTTGGGGAACACGCTTTTTTGAACACACTTTTTTTGGAACACACTTTTGGGAACACACTTTATTTGGGAACACACTTTTGGGAACACACTTTTGGGGACACTTTTTTCGGGAACACACTTATTTTGGGAACATACTTTTTTGGGAACACACTTTTGGGAACAAGCTTTTTTGGGAACTCATTTATTTTGGGAATACACTTCTTTTGGAACACACTTTTTGGGAACACACTTCTTTGAACACACTTTTTTTGGAACACACTTTTGGGAACACACTTTTTTTGGGAACACACTTATTTTTGGAACACACTTTTTTGGGAACACACTTTTTTTGGGAACACACTTTTGGGAACACACTTTTGGGAACACAATTTTGGGAACACACTTTTGGGAACACAATTTTGGGAACACACTTTTGGGAACACACTTTTGGGAACACACATTTGGGAACACACTTTTTTGGGGAACACACTTTTGGGAACACAATTTTTTTGGGAACACACTTTTGGGTACACACTTTTGGGAACACACTTTTTGCGATCACACTTTTGGGAACACACTTTTTTTGGGAACACACTTATTTTTGGAACACACTTTTTTGGGAATACAATTTTTGGGAACACACTTTTTTGAACACACTTTTTTTGGAACACACTTTTGGGAACACACTTTATTTGGGAACACACTTTTGGAACACACTTTTGGGGACACTTTTTTCGGGAACACACTTATTTTGGGAACATACTTTTTTTGGAAACACACTTTTGGGAACAAGCTTTTTTGGGAACTCATTTATTTTGGGAATACACATCTTTTGGAACACACTTTTGTGAACACACTTTTGGAACACACTTTTTTTGGGAACACAATTTTTGGGGAACACGCTTTTTTGAACACACTTTTTTTGGAACACACTTTTGGGAACACACTTTATTTGGGAACACACTTTTGGGAACACACTTTTGGGGACACTTTTTTCGGGAACACACTTATTTTGGGAACATACTTTTTTGGGAACACACTTTTGGGAACAAGCTTTTTTGGGAACTCATTTATTTTGGGAATACACTTCTTTTGGAACACACTTTTTGGGAACACACTTCTTTGAACACACTTTTTTTGGAACACACTTTTGGGAACACACTTTTTTTGGGAACACAATTTTTGGGGAACACACTTTTTTGAATACACTTTTTTTGGAACACACTTTTGGGAACACACTTTATTTGGGAACATACTTTTGGGAACACACTTTTGGGGACACTTTTTTCGGGAACACACTTATTTTGGGAACATACTTTTTTTGGGAACACACTTTTGGGAACAAGCTTTTTTGGGAACTCATTTATTTTGGGAATACACTTCTTTTGGAACACACTTTTGGGTACACACTTTTGGGAACACACTTTTTGCGATCACACTTTTGGGAACACACTTTTTTTGTGAACACACTTATTTTTGGAACATACTTTTTTGGGAACACACTTTTTTTGGGAACACAATTTTGGGAACACTCTTTTTTTGGGAACACACTTTTGGGAAAATATTATTTGTGGGAACACACTTGTGGGAACACACTTATTTTAGGAACACATTTATTAGGGAACACAAGTTTTTTGGGAACACACTTTTGGGAACACACCTTTGGGAACACACTTTTTTTGGCAACACACTATTGGGAACACACTTTTAGGAACACACTTTTTTTCGAAACACACTTTTGTGGACCCACTTTTTTTGGGAACACACTTTTGGGAACACACTTTTTTGGAACACACTTTTGGGAAAACACTTTTTTGGAACACACTTTTGGGAACACATTTTTTTGGGGAACACTCTTTTGGGAACACACTTTTTTGGGAACACACTTTTGGGAACACACTTTTTTGGGAACACACTTTTGGGAAAATATTATTTGTGGGAACACACTTATTTTAGGAACACATTTATTTGGGAACACACTTTTTGGGATTTTTTTGAGATCACACTTTTGGGAACACACTTCTGGGAACACACTTTTTTGGGAACACACTTTTTTGGGAACACACTTTTATAACGCAGATTTGGGAACACACTTTTGGCGACACACTTTTTTTGGGAACACAATTTTTTTGGGAACCCAAATTTTGGAACACACTTTTTTGGGAACACACTTTTGGGAACACACTTTTTTGGGAACACACTTTTGGGAAAATATTATTTGTGGGAACACACTTATTTTAGGAACACATTTATTTGGGAACACACTTTTTGGGATTTTTTTGAGATCACACTTTTGGGAACACACTTCTGGGAACACACTTTTGGCAACACACTTTTTGGGAACGCACTTTTTTTAAAACACTCGTTTTGGAACACATTTATTTCGGTAACGCACTTCTGGGAAAACACTTTTTTGGGAACACACTTTTTTGGCAACACACTTTTGGGAACACACTTTTGGGAACACACTTTATTTCGGAACACACTTTTGTGAACCCACTTTTTTTGGGAACACACTTATTTTGGGAACACACTTGGGAACACACTTTTGTTGGGAACACACTTTTGGGAACACACTTTTTTTGGCAACACACATTTGGGAACATAATTTTTTGGGAACAAGCTTTTGGGAACACACTTTGTTGGGAACACACTTTTGGAACGTAGTTTTGGGAACACACTTTTGGAACACACTTTTTTGGGAACACAATTTTTTTGGGAACCCACTTTTTGGAACACACTATTTTGGGGAACACACTTTTTTTGGCAACACACTTTTTTGGGGAACACTTTTGGGAACACACTTTTGGGAACGTACTTTTTTGGGAACACACTTTTTTTGGGCACACCCTTTTGGGAACATACTTTTGGGAACACACTTTTTTGGGAACACACTTTTGGGAACATACTTTTGGGAACACACTATTTTGGGGAACACATTTTTGGGAACACACTTTTTTTGGGAACACTTTTGGGAACACACTTTTGCGTACACATTTTTGGGAACCTACTTTTTTGGGAACACATTTTTTTTGGGAACACACTTTTGGGAACACAATTTTGGGAACACACTTTTGGGAACACAATTTTGGGAACACACTTTTGGGAACACACTTTTGGGAACACACATTTGGGAACACACTTTTTAGGGGAACACACTTTTGGGAACACAATTTTTTTGGGAATACACTTTTGGGTACACACTTTTGGGAACACACTTTTTGCGATCACACTATTGGGAACACACTTTTTTTGGGAACACACTTATTTTTGTAACACACTTTTTTCGGAACACACTTTTTTCGGAACACACTTTTTTGGGAACACACTTTTTTTGGGAACACCCTTTTGGGAACACACTTTTGGGAACACACTTTTTTGGGAACACACTTTTGGGAACATACTTTTGGGAACACACTATTTTGGGGAACACATTTTTGGGAACACACTTTTTTTGGGAACACTTTTGGGAACACACTTTTGGCAACACACTTTTTGGGAACGCAATTTTTTGGAAACACTCGTTTTGGAACACATTTATTTCGGTAACGCACTTCTGGGAACACACTTTTTTGGGAACACACTTTTTTGGCAACACACTTTTGGGAACACACTTTTGGGAACACACTTTATTTCGGAACACACTTTTGTGAACCCACTTTTTTTGGGAACACACTTATTTTGGGAACACACTTGGGAACACACTTTTGTTGGGAACACACTTTTGGGAACACACTTTTTTTGGCAACACACATTTGGGAACATAATTTTTTGGGAACAAGCTTTTGGGAACACACTTTGTTGGGAACACACTTTTGGAACGTAGTTTTGGGAACACACTTTTGGAACACACTTTTTTGGGAACACAATTTTTTTGGGCACACCCTTTTGGGAACATACTTTTGGGAACACACTTTTTTGGGAACACACTTTTGGGAACATACTTTTGGGAACACACTATTTTGGGGAACACATTTTTGGGAACACACTTTTTTTGGGAACACTTTTGGGAACACACTTTTGGGTACACATTTTTGGGAACCTACTTTTTTTGGAACACACTTTTTTCGGAACACACTTTTTTCGGAACACACTTTTTTGGGAACACACTTTTGGGAACACACTTTTGGGAACACACTTTTTTGGCAACACACTTTTGGGAACACACTTTTGGGAACACACTTTATTTCGGAACACACTTTTGTGAACCCACTTTTTTCGGGAACACACTTATTTTGGGAACACACTTGGGAACACACTTTTGTTGTGAACACACTTTTGGGAACACACTTTTTTTGGCAACACACATTTGGGAACATAATTTTTTGGGAACACGCTTTTGGGAACACACTTTTTTGGGAACGTACTTTTTTGGGAACACACATTTGGGAACACACTTTTGGGAACACACTATTTTGGGGAACACATTTTTGGGAACACTTTTTTTGGGATCACTTATGGGAACACACTTTTGGGTACACATTTTTGGGAACATACTTTTTATGGAACACACTTTTTTGGGAACACACTTTTGGGAACACACTTTTTTGGGGGACAATTTTTTTTGGGGAACACACTTTATTTGGCAACACACTTATTTTGGGAACACACTATTGGGAACACACTTCTGGGAACACACTTTTTTTGGGAACACACTTTTTTGGAGTACACACTTTTGGAAACACACTATTTTGGGAAGACAATTTTTTGGGCACACAATTTTTTTGGGAACACACTTTTGGGAACACACTTTTGGGAACACACTTTTGGGAACACACTTTTACGCGCACACTTTACTTGTGAATACACTTATTTTGGGAACACACTATTGGGAACACACTTCTGGGAACACATTTTTTGTGGGGAACCCACTTTTGCGAACACACGTTTTTGGGAACACACTTTTGGAACACCTTTTTTTTGGGAACTCACTTTTGGGAACACTCTTTTGGGAACACACTTTTGGGAACACACTTTTTTTGGGAACACACTTTTTTGGGAACACACTTTTGGAACACACTTTTGGGGACACTTTTTTCGGGAACACACTTATTTTGAGAACATACTTTTTTTGGGAACACACTTTTGGGAACAAGCTTTTTTGGGAACTCATTTATTTTGGGAATACACATCTTTTGGAACACACTTTTGGGAACACACTTTTGGAACACACTTTTTTTGGGAACACAATTTTTGGGGAACACGCTTTT
>NW_027601595.1:0-2500 GCF_053455715.1 Rhinoraja longicauda
GAAGCCTCCTTCCCTCCCTCCCTCCTTCACTCCCTCCGTCCTCACAGGCCCTACCTCTTGGTGAAACCTCCCCCTCCCTCCCTCCCTCCCTCCCTCCCTCCCTCCCTCCCTCCCTCCCTCCCTCCCTCCCTCCCACCCTCCCTCCCTCCCTCCCTCCCCACGTGCCCTACCCCTCGGTGAAGCAACCCTCCCTCCCTCCCTCCCTCCCTCCATCCCTCCCTCCCTCCCTCCCTCCCTCTCTCCATCCCTCCATCCCCACAGGCCCTACCCCTCAGTGAAGCAACCCTCCCTCCCTCCCTCCCTCCCTCCCCACAGGCCCTATCCATCGGTGAAGCCTCCCTCCCTCCCTCCATGCCTCCCTCCCTCCATGCCTCCCTCCCTCCCCACAGGCCCTACCCCTCGCTGAAGCCTCCCTCCCTCCCTCCTTCCTTCCATCCCTCCCTCCCTCCATCCCTCCCTCCCTCCCTCCCTCCCTCCCACTACCCCTCGGTGAAGCCTCCTTCCCTCCCTCCCTCCTTCACTCCCTCCGTCCTCACAGGCCCTACCTCTTGGTGAAGCCTCCCCCCTCCCTCCCTCCCTCCCTCCCACCCTCCCTACATCCCTCCCTCCCTACATCCCTCCCTTCCTCTCTCCCTCCCTCCATACCTCCCTCCCTCCGTTCCTCCTTCCCTCCTTCCTTCCCTCCCGCCCTCCTCACAGGCCCTACACCTCGGTGAAGCCTCCCTCCATCCCTCCCTCCCTTCCTCCCTCCCTCCCTCCCTCCCTCCCTCCCTCCCTCCCTCCCTCCCTCCCTCCCTCCCTCCCTCCCTCCCTCCCTCCCTCCATACCTCCCTCCCTCCGTTCCTCCTTCCCTCCTTCCTTCCCTCCCTCCCTCCTCACAGGCCCTGCACCTCGGTGAATCCTCCCTCCCTCCATCCCTCCCTCCCTCCCTCCCTCCCCAACCCCTCGGTGAAGCCTCCCTCCCTCCCTCCCTCCTCACAGGCCCTACCCTTCGGTGAAGCCTCCCTCCCTCCCTCCCTCCTCACAGGCCCTACCCTTCGATGAAGCCTGCCTCCCTCCCTCCCTCCCTCCCTCCCTCTCTCCTTCCCTCCCTCCCTCCCTCCCTCCCTCCCTCCCTCCCTCCCTCCCTCCCTCCATCCCCACAGGCCCTACCCCTCGGTGAAGCAACCCTCCCTCCCTCCCACCCTCCATCCCTCCCTCCCTCCCTCCCTCCCTCCCTCCCTCCCTCCCTCCCTCCCTCTCTCCATCCCTCCATCCCCACAGGCCCTACCCCTCGGTGAAGCAACCCTCCCTCCCTCCCTCCCTCCCTCCCCACAGGCCCTATCCATCGGTGAAGCCTCCCTCCCTCCCTCCATTCCTCCCTCCCTCCCCACAGGCCCTACCCCTCGGTGAAGCCTCCCTCCCTCCGTCCTTCCTTCCATCCCTCCCTCCCTCCATCCATCCCTCCCTCCCTCCCTCCCTCCCACTACCCCTCGGTGAAGCCTCCTTCCCTCCCTCCCTCCTTCACTCCCTCCGTCCTCACAGGCCCTACCTCTTGGTGAAGCCTCCCCCTCCCTCCCTCCCTCCCTCACTCCCACCCTCCCTACATCCCTCCCTCCCTACATCCCTCCCTTCCTCCCTCCCTCCCTCCATACCTCCCTCCCTCCGTTCCTCCTTCCCTCCTTCCTTTCCTCCCTCACTCCTCACAGGCCCTACACCTCGGTGAAGCCTCCCTCCATCCCTCCATCCCTCCCTTCCTCCCTCCCTCCCTCCCTCCCTCCCTCCCTCCCTCCCTCCCTCCCTCCCTCCCTCCCTCCCTCCCTCCCTCCCTCCCTCCTTCCCTCCCTCCCTCCCTCCCTCCCTCCATACCTCCCTCCCTCCATTCCTCCTTCCCTCCTTCCTTCCCTCCCTCCCTCCTCACAGGCCCTACACCTCGGTGAAGCCTCCCTCCCTCCCTCCCTCCCCAACCCCTCGGTGAAGCCTCCCTCCCTCCCTCCCTCCTCACAGGCCCTACCCTTCGGTGAAGCCTCCCTCCCTCCCTCCCTCCTCACAGGCCCTACCCTTCGATGAAGCCTGCCTCCCTCCCTCCCTCCCTCCCTCTCTCCTTCCCTCCCTCCCTCCCTCCCTCCCTCCCTCCCTCCCTCCATCCCCACAGGCCCTACCCCTCGGTGAAGCAACCCTCCCTCCCTCCCTCCCTCCATCCCTCCCTCCCTCCCTCCCTCCCTCTCTCCATCCCTCCATCCCCACAGGCCCTACCCCTCGGTGAAGCAACCCTCCCTCCCTCCCTCCCTCCCTCCCCACAGGCCCTATCCATCGGTGAAGCCTCCCTCCCTCCCTCCATGCTTCCCTCCCTCCCCACAGGCCCTACCCCTCGCTGAAGCCTCCCTCCCTCCCTCCTTCCTTCCATCCCTCCCTCCCTCCATCCCTCCCTCCCTCCCTCCCTCCCTCCCTCCCTCCCACTACTCCTCGGTGAAGCCTCCTTCCCTCCCTCCCTCCTTCACTCCCTCCGTCCTCACAGGCC
>NW_027601595.1:7500-42500 GCF_053455715.1 Rhinoraja longicauda
CTCCCTCCCTCCCTCCCTCCCTCCCTCCCTCCCTCCCTCCCTCCCTCCCTCCCTCCCTCCCCTACCCCTCGATGAAGCCTCCTTCCCTCCCTCCCTCCTTCACTCCCTCCGTCCTCACAGGCCCTACCTCTCGGTGAGGCCACCCTCCCTCCCTCCATCCCTCCCACCCTCCCTCCCTTCCTCCCTCCCTCCCTCCCTCCCTCCCTCCCTCCCTCCCCTACCCCTCGATGAAGCCTCCTTCCCTCCCTCCCTCCTTCACTCCCTCCGTCCTCACAGCCCCTACCTCTCGGTGAGGCCACCCTCCCTCCCTCCATCCCTCCCACCCTCCCTCCCTTCCTCCCTCCCTCCCCCCCCTCCCTCCCTCACTCCCTCCATCCCTCCATCCCTCCCTCCCTCCATCCCTCCCTCCACCCCTCCATCCCCACAGGCCCTACCCATCGGTGAAGCATCCCTCCCTCCCTCCCTCCCTCCCTCCCTCCCTCCCTCCCTCCCTCCCTCCCTCCCTCCCTCCCTCCCTCCCTCCCTCCCTCCCTCCATCCCTCCCTCCCTTCCACCATCCTCCCTCCCTCCCTCCCTCCCTCCCTCCCTCCCTCCCTCCCACCCTCCCTCCCTCCCTCCCCCCCACAGGCCCTACCCCTCGGTGAAACCTCCCTCCCTCCATCCCTCCCTCCCTCCCTCCCTCCCTCCCTCCCTCCCTCCCTTCCTCCCTCCCTCCCTCCATCCCTCCCTCCCACCATCTCTCCCTTCGTCCCTCCCTCCCTCCATCCCTCCCTCCCTCCCCCTACCCCTCGGTGATGCCTCCTTCCCTCACTCCCTCTCTCCTCAAAGGCCCTACCTCTCGGTGAAGCCTCCCTCCCTCCCTCCCACCCTCCATCCCTCCCTCCCTCCCTCCGTCCCTCATTCCCTCCTTCCCTACCTCCCTCCTTCCCTCCATCCCTCCCTCCCTCTCCCTACCCCTCGGTGAAGCCTCCTTCCCTCCCTCCCTCCGTCCCTCCTTCCCTCCCTCCATCCCTTCCTCCCTCCATCCCTCCCTCCCCCTTCCCCTCGAAGCCTCCTTCCCTCCCCCTCCCTCACTCCCTCACTCCCTCCCTCCTCACAGGCCCTACCTCTCGGTGAAGCCTCCCTCCCTCCTCCATCCCTCCATTCCTCCCTCCCTCCCTCCATCCCTCCCTCCCTCCCTCCATACCTCCCTCCCTCCGTTCCTCCTTCCCTCCCTCCCTCCCTCCTCACAGGCCCTACCCTTCGGTGAAGCCTCCCTCCATCCCTCCATCCCCTCCTTCCCTTCCTCCCTCCCTCCATTCCTCCCTCCCTCCCTCCCTCCCTCCCTCCCTCCCTCCCTCCCTCCCTCCCTCCATCCATCCATCCCTCCCTCCCCACAGGCCCTACCCCTCAGTGAAGAATCCCTCCCTCCCTCCCTCCATCCCTCCCTCCCTCCATCCCTCCCTCTATCCCTCCCTCCCTCCCTCCCTCCATCCATCCCTCCCTCCCACCCTCCCTCCCTCCATCCCGCCCTCCCTCACTCCCTCCCTCCCACCCTCCCTCCCTCCAACCCTCCCTCCCTCCCTCCCTCCCTCCATCCCTCCCTCCCTCCACCCCTCCCTCCCTCCCTCCCTCAATCCCTCCTTCCCTCCCTCCCTCCATCCCTCCATCCCTCCCTCCCTCTCCCTACCCCTCGGTGAAGCCTCCCTCCATCCCTCCTTCCCTTCCTCCCTCCCTCCATCCCTCCCTCCCTCCCTCCCTCCCTCCCTCCCTCCCTCCCTCCCTCCCTCCCTCCCTCCATCCATCCATCCCTCCCTCCCCACAGGCCCTACCCCTCAGTGAAGAATCCCTCCCTCCCTCCCTCCATCCCTCCCTCCCTCCATCCCTCCCTCTATCCCTCCATCCCTCCCTCCCTCCCTCCCTCCATCCATCCCTCCCTCCCACCCTCCCTCCCTCCATCCCGCCCTCCCTCACTCCCTCCCTCCCACCCTCCCTCTCTCCAACCCTCCCTCCCTCCCTCCCTCCCTCCATCCCTCCCTCCCTCCACCCCTCCCTCCCTCCCTCCCTCATTCCCTCCTTCCCTCCCTCCCTCCTTCCCTCCATCCCTCCCTCCCTCTCCCTACCCCTCGGTGAAGCCTCCTTCCCTCCCTCCCTCCCTCCCTCCCTCCCTCCATCCCTCCCTCCCACCCTCCATCCCTCCCTCCCTCCCTCCGTCCCTCATTCCCTCCTTCCCTCCCTCCCTCCTTCCCTCCATCCCTCCCTCCCTCTCCCTACCCCTCGGTGAAGCCTCCTTCCCTCCCTCCCTCCGTCCCTCCTTCCCGCCTTCCCTCCCTCCATCCCTCCCTCCTTCCCGCCTTCCCTCCCTCCATCCCTCCCTCCCTCCATCCCTCCCTCCCCCTACCCCTCGAAGCCTCCTTCCCTCCCCCCTCCCTCACTCCCTCCCTCCTCACAGGCCCTGCCTCTCGGTGAAGCCTCCCTCCCTTCCTCCTCCATCCCTCCATTCCTCCCTCCCTCCCTCCATCCCTCCCTCCCTCCATCCCCACAGGCCCCACCCCTCGGTGAAGCATCCCTACATCCCTCCCTCCCTCCCTCCCTCCATACCTCCCTCCCTCCGTTCCTCCTTCCCTCCTTCCCTCCCTCCCTCCATCCCCACAGGCCCCACCCCTCGGTGAAGCATCCCTACATCCCTCCCTCCCTCCCTCCCTCCCTCCCTCCCTCCCTCCATTCCTCCATCCCTCCCTCCCTTCCACCATCCCTCACTCCCTCCCTCCCTCCCTCCCTCCCTCCCTCCCCCCCCACAGGCCCTACCCCTCGGTGAAACCTCCCTCCCTCCCTCCCTTCCTCCCTCCCTCCCTCCCTCCCTCCCTCCCTCCCTCCCTCCCTCCCTCCATCCCTCCTTCCCACCATCTCTCCCTTCGTCCCTCCCTCCCTCCATCCCTCCCTCCCTCCCCCTACCCCTCGGTGATGCCTCCTTCCCTCACTCCCTCCCTCCTCACAGGCCCTACCTCTCGGTGAAGCCTCCCTCCCTCCCTCCCTACATCCCTCCCTCCCACCCTCCATCCCTCCCTCCCTCCCTCCGTCCCTCATTCCCTCCTTCCCTACCTCCCTCCTTCCCTCCATCCCTCCCTCCCTCTCCCTACCCCTCGGTGAAGCCTCCTTCCCTCCCTCCCTCCGTCCCTCCTTCCCTCCCTCCATCCCTCCCTCCCTCCATCCCTCCCTCCCCCTACCCCTCGAAGCCTCCTTCCCTCCCCCTCCCTCACTCCCTCCCTCCTCACATGCCCTACCTCTCGGTGAAGCCTCCCTCCCTCCCTCCTCCATCCCTCCATTCCTCCCTCCCTCCCTCCATCCCTCCCTCCCTCCCTCCATACCTCCCTCCCTCCGTTCCTCCTTCCCTCCCTCCCTCCCTCCTCACAGGCCCTACCCTTCGGTGAAGCCTCCCTCCATCCCTCCATCCCTCCTTCCCTTCCTCCCTCCCTCCATCCCTCCCTCCCTCCCTCCCTCCCTCCCTCCATCCATCCATCCCTCCCTCCCCACAGGCCCTACCCCTCAGTGAAGCATCCCTCCCTCCCTCCCTCCATCCCTCCCTCCCTCCATCCCTCCCTCTATCCCTCCATCCCTCCCTCCCTCCCTCCCTCCGTCCATCCCTCCCTCCCACCCTCCCTCCATCCCGCCCTCCCTCCCTCCCACCCTCCCTCCCTCCAACCCTCCCTCCCTCCCTCCCTCCCTCCCTCCATCCCTCCCTCCCTCCATCCCTCCCTCCCTCCCTCATTCCCTCCCTCCCTCCTTCCCTCCATCCCTCCCTCCCTCTCCCTACCCCTCGGTGAAGCCTCCTTCCCTCCCTCCCTCCGTCCCTCCTTCCCTCCCTCCATCCCTCCCTCCCTCCCTCCCTCCCCTACCCCTCGAAGCTTCCTTCACTCCCCCCTCCCTCACTCCCTCATTCCCTCCCTCCTCACAGGCCCTACCTCTCGGTGAAGCCTCCCTCACTCCCTCCTCCATCCCTCCCTCCCTCCATCCCTCCCACCCTCTATCCCTCCATCCCCACAGGCCCTACCCCTCGGTGAAGCATCCCTCCCTCCCTCCCTCCCTCCCTCCCTCCCTCCCTCCATACCTCCCTCCCTCCGTTCCTCCTTCCCTCCCTCCCTCCCTCCTCACAGGCCCTACCCTTCGGTGAAGCCTCCCTCCATCCCTCCATCCCTCCTTCCCTTCCTCCCTCCCTCCATCCCTCCCTCCCTCCCTCCCTCCCTCTCTCCATTCATCCATCCCTCCCTCCCCACAGGCCCTACCCCTCAGTGAAGCATCCCTCCCTCCCTCCCTCCATCCCTCCCTCTATCCCTCCATCCCTCCCTCCCTCCCTCCCTCCATCCATACCTCCCTCCCTCCCTCCCTCCCTCCCTCCCTCCCTCCCTCCCTCCCTCCCTCCCTCCCTCCCTCCCTCCATCCCGCCCTCCCTCACTCCCTCCCTCCCACCCTCCCTCCCTCCAACCCTCCCTCCCTCCCTCCCTCCATCCCTCCCTCCCTTCATCCCTCCCTCCCTCTATCCCTCCATCCCTTCCTCCCTCCCTCCCTCCCTCCATCCCTTCCCACAGGCCCTACTCCTCGGTGAAGCCTCCTTCCCTCCCCCCTCCCTCACTCCCTCACTCCCTCCCTCCTCACAGGCCCTACCTCTCGGTGAAGCCTCCCTCCCTCCCTCCCTCCATTCCTCCCTCCCTCCCTCCCTCCATCCCTCCTTCCCTCCCTCCCTCCCTCCCTCCTCACAGGCCCTACCCCTCGGTGAAGCCTCCCTCCATCCCTCCATCCCTCCCTCCCTCCCTCCCTCCCTCCCTCCCTCCATCCATCCCTCCCTCCCCACAGGCACTACCCCTCAGTGAAGCATCCCTCCCTCCCTCCATCCCTCCCTCTATCCCTCCATCCCTCCCTCCCTCCATCCATCCCTCCCTCCCTCCCTCCATCCCGCCCTCCCTCCCTCCCTCCCTCCCTCCAACCCTCCCTCCCTCCCTCCCTCCCTCCCTCCCCCAACCCCTCGGTGAAGCCTCCCTCCCTCCCTCCCTCCCTCCTCACAGGCCCTACCCTTCGGTGAAGCTTCACTCCCTCCCTCCCTCCTCACAGGCCCTACCCTTCGGTGAAGCCTCCCTCCCTCCCTCCCTCCCTCCCTCCCTCCCTCCCTTCCTCCCTCCATCCATCCATCCCTCCCTCCCTCCCTCCCTCCCTCCCTCCCTCCCTCCCTCCCTCCCTCCCTCCCTCCCTCCCTCCCTCCATCCCTCCCTCCCTCCCTCCCTCCCTCCCTCTCTCCCTCCCTCCCTCCCTCCCTCCCTCCCTCCCTCCCTCCCTCCCTCCATCCCTTCCTTCCCTCCCTCCCTCCCCTACCCCTCGGTGAAGCCTCCTTCCCTCCCTCCCTCCTTCACTCCCTCCGTCCTCACAGGCCCTACCTCTCGGTGAAGCCTCCCTCCCTCCCTCCCTCCCTCCCTCCCTCCTTCCCTTCCTCCCTCCCTCCCTCCCTCCCTCCCTTCCTCCCTCCCTCCATCCCTCCCTCCCTCCCTCCATCCCTCCATCCCCACAGGCCGTACCCTTCGGTGAAGCATCCCTCCCTCCCTCCCTCCCTCCCTCCCTTCCTCCCTCCCTCTCTCCCTCCCTCGGTGAAGCATCCGTCCCTCCATCCCTCCATCCCTCCCTCCCTCCCTCCCTCCCTCCCTCCATCACTCCATCCCCACAGGCCCTACCCTTCGGTGAAGCATCCCTCCCTCCCTCCCTCCATCCCTCCATCCCCACAGGCCCTACCCATCGGTGAAGCATCCGTCCCTCCCTCCCTCCCTCCCTCCCTCCCTCCCTCCCTCCCTCCCTCCCTCCCTCCCTCCCTCCCTCCCTCCCTCCCTCCCTCCCTTCCTCCCTCCCTCCCTCCCTCCCCCCCATAGGCCCTACCCCTCGGTGAAACCTCCCTCCCTCCCTCCCTCCCTCCCTCCCTCCCACCCATCCTCCCTCCCTCCCTCCCTCCCTCCCTCCATCCCTCCCTCCCACCATCTCTCCCTTCGTCCCTCCCTCCCTCCATCCCTCCCTCCCTCCCCTTACCCTTCGGTGATGCCTCCTTCCCTCACTCCCTCCCTCCTCACAGCCCCTACCTCTCGGTGAAGCCTCCCTCCCTCCCTCCCTCCCACCCTCCATCCCTCCCTCCCTCCCTCCTTCCCTCCATCCCTCCCTCCCTCTCCCTACCCCTCGGTGAAGCCTCCTTCCCTCCCTCCCTCCGTCCCTCCTTCCCTCCTTCCCTCCCTCCCTCCTCACAGGCCCTACCCTTCGGTGAAGCTTCCCTCCCTCCCTCCCTCCTCACAGGCCCTACCCTTCGGTGAAGCCTCCCTCCCTCCCTCCCTCCCTCCCACCCTCCATCCCTCCCTCCCTCCCTCCGTCCCTCATTCCCTCCTTCCCTCCCTCCCTCCTTCCCTCCATCCCTCCCTCCCTCTCCCTACCCCTCGGTGAAGCCTCCTTCCCTCCCTCCCTCCGTCCCTCCTTCCCGCCTTCCCTCCCTCCATCCCTCCCTCCCTCCATCCCTCCCTCCCCCTACCCCTCGAAGCCTCCTTCCCTCCCCCCTCCCTCACTCCCTCCCTCCTCACAGGCCCTGCCTCTCGGTGAAGCCTCCCTCCCTTCCTCCTCCATCCCTCCATTCCTCCCTCCCTCCCTCCATCCCTCCCTCCCTCCATCCCCACAGGCCCCACCCCTCGGTGAAGCATCCCTACATCCCTCCCTCCCTCCCTCCCTCCATACCTCCCTCCCTCCGTTCCTCCTTCCCTCCTTCCCTCCCTCCCTCCCTCCTCACAGGCCCTACCCCTCGGTGATGCCTCCCTCCATCCCTCCATCCCTTCCTCCCTCCCTCCCTCCTCCCTCCCTGCCTCCCTCCCTCCCTCCCTCCCTCCCTCCATTCCTCCATCCCTCCCTCCCTTCCACCATCCCTCACTCCCTCCCTCCCTCCCTCCCCCCCCACAGGCCCTACCCCTCGGTGAAACCTCCCTCCCTCCCTCCCTTCCTCCCTCCCTCCCTCCCTCCCTCCCTCCCTCCATCCCTCCTTCCCACCATCTCTCCCTTCGTCCCTCCCTCCCTCCATCCCTCCCTCCCTCCCCCTACCCCTCGGTGATGCCTCCTTCCCTCACTCCCTCCCTCCTCACAGGCCCTACCTCTCGGTGAAGCCTCCCTCCCTCCCTCCATCCCTCCCTCCCACCCTCCATCCCTCCCTCCCTCCCTCCGTCCCTCATTCCCTCCTTCCCTACCTCCCTCCTTCCCTCCATCCCTCCCTCCCTCTCCCTACACCTCGGTGAAGCCTCCTTCCCTCCCTCCCTCCGTCCCTCCTTCCCTCCCTCCATCCCTCCCTCCCTCCATCCCTCCCTCCCCCGAACCCTCGAAGCCTCCTTCCCTCCCCCTCCCTCACTCCCTCCCTCCTCACAGGCCCTACCTCTCGGTGAAGCCTCCCTCCCTCCCTCCTCCATCCCTCCATTCCTCCCTCCCTCCCTCCGTCCCTCATTCCCTCCTTCCCTCCCTCCCTCCTTCCCTCCATCCCTCCCTCTCCCTACCCCTCGGTGAAGCCTCCTTCCCTCCCTCCCTCCGTCCCTCCTTCCCGCCTTCCCTCCCTCCATCCCTCCCTCCCTCCATCCCTCCCTCCCCCTACCCCTCGAAGCCTCCTTCCCTCCCCCCTCCCTCACTCCCTCCCTCCTCACAGGCCCTGCCTCTCGGTGAAGCCTCCCTCCCTTCCTCCTCCATCCCTCCATTCCTGCCTCCCTCCCTCCATCCCTCCCTCCCTCCATCCCCACAGGCCCCACCCCTCGGTGAAGCATCCCTACATCCCTCCCTCCCTCCCTCCCTCCATACCTCCCTCCCTCCGTTCCTCCTTCCCTCCTTCCCTCCCTCCCTCCCTCCTCACAGGCCCTACCCCTCGGTGATGCCTCCCTCCATCCCTTCCTCCCTCCCTCCCTCCCTCCCTCCCTCCCTCCCTCCCTCCCTCCCTCCCTCCCTCCCTCCCTCCCTCCCTCCCTCCATTCCTCCATCCCTCCCTCCCTTCCACCATCCCTCACTCCCTCCCTCCCTCCCTCCCTCCCTCCCTCCCTCCCTCCCTCCCCCCCCCACAGGCCCTACCCCTCGGTGAAACCTCCCTCCCTCCCTCCCTTCCTCCCTCCCTCCCTCCCTCCCTCCCTCCCTCCCTCCCTCCCTCCCTCCCTCCCTCCCTCCCTCCCTCCCTCCATCCCTCCTTCCCACCATCTCTCCCTTCGTCCCTCCCTCCCTCCATCCCTCCCTCCCTCCCCCTACCCCTCGGTGATGCCTCCTTCCCTCACTCCCTCCCTCCTCACAGGCCCTACCTCTCGGTGAAGCCTCCCTCCCTCCCTCCCTCCATCCCTCCCTCCCACCCTCCATCCCTCCCTCCCTCCCTCCTTCCCTACCTCCCTCCTTCCCTCCATCCCTCCCTCCCTCTCCCTACCCCTCGGTGAAGCCTCCTTCCCTCCCTCCCTCCGTCCCTCCTTCCCTCCCTCCATCCCTCCCTCCCTCCATCCCTCCCTCCCCCTACCCCTCGAAGCCTCCTTCCCTCCCCCTCCCTCACTCCCTCCCTCCTCACAGGCCCTACCTCTCGGTGAAGCCTCCCTCCCTCCCTCCTCCATCCCTCCATTCCTCCCTCCCTCCCTCCATCCCTCCCTCCCTCCCTCCATACCTCCCTCCCTCCGTTCCTCCTTCCCTCCCTCCCTCCCTCCTCACAGGCCCTACCCTTCGGTGAAGCCTCCCTCCCTTCCACCATCCCTCACTCCCTCCCTCCCTCCCTCCCTCCCTCCCTCCCCCCCCACAGGCCCTACCCCTCGGTGAAACCTCCCTCCCTCCCTCCCTTCCTCCCTCCCTCCCTCCCTCCCTCCCTCCCTCCCTCCCTCCCTCCATCCCTCCTTCCCACCATCTCTCCCTTCGTCCCTCCCTCCCTCCATCCCTCCCTCCCTCCCCCTACCCCTCGGTGATGCCTCCTTCCCTCACTCCCTCCCTCCTCACAGGCCCTACCTCTCGGTGAAGCCTCCCTCCCTTCCTCCCTCCCTCCATCCCTCCCTCCCTCCCTCCCTCCCTCCCTCCCTCCATCCATCCATCCCTCCCTCCCCACAGGCCCTACCCCTCAGTGAAGCATCCCTCCCTCCCTCCCTCCATCCCTCCCTCCCTCCATCCCTCCCTCTATCCCTCCATCCCTCCCTCCCTCCCTCCGTCCATCCCTCCCTCCCACCCTCCCTCCCTCCATCCCGCCCTCCCTCCCTCCCACCCTCCCTCCCTCCAACCCTCCCTCCCTCCCTCCATCCCTCCCTCCCTCCATCCCTCCCTCCCTCCCTCATTCCCTCCTTCCCTCCCTCACTCCTTCCCTCCATCCCTCCCTCCCTCTCCCTACCCCTCGGTGAAGCCTCCTTCCCTCCCTCCCTCCGTCCCTCCTTCCCTCCCTCCATCCCTCCCTCCCTCCCTCCCTCCCTCCCTCCCTCCCTCCCCTACCCCTCGAAGCTTCCTTCACTCCCCCCTCCCTCACTCCCACATTCCCTCCCTCCTCACAGGCCCTACCTCTCGGTGAAGCCTCCCTCACTCCCTCCTCCATCCCTCCATTCCTCCCTCCCTCCATCCCTCCCACCCTCTATCCCTCCATCCCCACAGGCCCTACCCCTCGGTGAAGCATCCCTCCCTCCCTCCCTCCCTCCCTCCCTCCCTCCCTCCCTCCCTCCCTCCCTCCCTCCCTCCCTCCCTCCATACCTCCCTCCCTCCGTTCCTCCTTCCCTCCCTCCCTCCCTCCTCACAGGCCCTACCCTTCGGTGAAGCCTCCCTCCATCCCTCCATCCCTCCTTCCCTTCCTCCCTCCCTCCATCCCTCCCTCCCTCCCTCCCTCCCTCCCTCCCTCCATTCATCCATCCCTCCCTCCCCACAGGCCCTACCCCTCAGTGAAGCATCCCTCCCTCCCTCCCTCCATCCCTCCCTCCCTCCCTCCCTCCATCCATACCTCCCTCCCTCCCTCCCTCCCTCCCTCCCTCCCTCCATCCCGCCCTCCCTCACTCCCTCCCTCCCACCCTCCCTCCCTCCAACCCTCCCTCCCTCCCTCCCTCCCTTCATCCCTCCCTCCCTCTATCCCTCCGTCCCTTCCTCCCTCCCTCCCTCCCTCCATCCCTTCCCACAGGCCCTACTCCTCGGTGAAGCCTCCTTCCCTCCCCCCTCCCTCACTCCCTCACTCCCTCCCTCCTCACAGGCCCTACCTCTCGGTGAAGCCTCCCTCCCTCCCTCCCTCCATTCCTCCCTCCCTCCCTCCCTCCATTCCTCCCTCCCTCCCTCCCTCCATCCCCCCTTCCCTCCCTCCCTCCCTCCCTCCTCACAGGCCCTACCCCTCGGTGAAGCCTCCCTCCATCCCTCCATCCCTCCCTCCCTCCCTCACTCCCTCCCTCCCTCCCTCCCTCCCTCCATCCATCCCTCCCTCCCCACAGGCACTACCCCTCAGTGAAGCATCCCTCCCTCCCTCCATCCCTCCCTCTATCCCTCCATCCCTCCCTCCCTCCATCCATCCCTCCCTCCCTCCCTCCATCCCGCCCTCCCTCACTCCCTCCCTCCCTCCCTCCCTCCCTCCAACCCTCCCTCCCTCCCTCCCTCCCTCCCTCCCTCCCTCCCTCCCTCCCTCCCTCCCTCCCTCCCTCCCTCCCTCCCCCAACCCCTCGGTGAAGCCTCCCTCCCTCCCTCCCTCCCTCCTCACAGGCCCTACCCTTCGGTGAAGCTTCACTCCCTCCCTCCCTCCTCACAGGCCCTACCCTTCGGTGAAGCCTCCCTCCCTCCCTCCCTCCCTTCCTCCCTCCATCCCTCCCTCCCTCCCTCCCTCCCTCCCTCCCTCCCTCCCTCCCTCCCTCCCTCCCTCCCTCCCTCCCTCCCTCCCTCTCTCCATCCCTTCCTTCCCTCCCTCCCTCCCCTACCCCTCGGTGAAGCCTCCTTCCCTCCCTCCCTCCTTCACTCCCTCCGTCCTCACAGGCCCTACCTCTCGGTGAAGCCTCCCTCCCTCCCTCCCTCCCTCCCTCCCTCCTTCCCTTCCTCCCTCCCTCCCTCCCTCCCTTCCTCCCTCCCTCCATCCCTCCCTCCCTCCCTCCATCCCTCCATCCCCACAGGCCCTACCCTTCGGTGAAGCATCCCTCCCTCCCTCCCTCCCTCCCTCCCTTCCTCCCTCCCTCTCTCCCTCCCTCGGTGAAGCATCCGTCCCTCCATCCCTCCCTCCCTCCCTCCCTCCATCACTCCATCCCCACAGGCCCTACCCTTCGGTGAAGCATCCCTCCCTCCCTCCCTCCCTCCATCCCTCCATCCCCACAGGCCCTACCCATCGGTGAAGCATCCGTCCCTCCCTCCCTCCCTCCCTCCCTCCTTCCCTCCCTCCCTCCCTCCCTCCCTCCCTCCCTCCCTCCCTCACTTCCTCCCTCCCTCCCTCCCTCCCTCCCTCCCTCCCTCCCTCCCTCCCTTCCACCATCCCTCCCTCCCTCCCTCCCTCCCTCCCTCCCTCCCTCCCTCCCTCCCTCCCTTCCTCCCTCCCTCCCTCCCTCCCTCCCTCCCTCCCCCCCATAGGCCCTACCCCTCGGTGAAACCTCCCTCCCTCCCTCCCTCCCACCCATCCTCCCTCCCTCCCTCCCTCCCTCCATCCCTCCCTCCCACCATCTCTCCCTTCGTCCCTCCCTCCCTCCATCCCTCCCTCCCCTTACCCTTCGGTGATGCCTCCTTCCCTCACTCCCTCCCTCCTCACAGCCCCTACCTCTCGGTGAAGCCTCCCTCCCTCCCACCCTCCATCCCTCCCTCCCTCCCTCCGTCCCTCATACCCTCCTTCCCTCCCTCCCTCCTTCCCTCCATCCCTCCCTTCCTCTCCCTACCCCTCGGTGAAGCCTCCTTCCCTCCCTCCCTCCGTCCCTCCTTCCCTCCTTCCCTCCCTCCCTCCTCACAGGCCCTACCCTTCGGTGAAGCTTCCCTCCCTCCCTCCCTCCTCACAGGCCCTACCCTTCGGTGAAGCCTCCCATCCATCCCTCCCTCCCTCCCTCCCTCCCTCCATCCCTCCCTCCCTCCCTCCCTCCCTCCCTCCCTCCCTCCCTCCCTCCCTCCCACCCTCCATCCCTTCCTTCCCTCCCTCCCTCCCCTACCCCTCAGTGAAGCCTCCTTCCCTCCCTCCCTCCTTCACTCCCTCCGTCCTCACAGGCCCTACCTCTCGGTGAAGCCTCCCTCCCTCCCTCCCTCCCTCCCTCCCTCCCTCCCTCCCTCCCTCCCTCCCGTCCCTCCCTCCCTCCCTCCCTCCCTCCCCCTCCCTCCCTTCCTCCCCTCCCTCACTCCCTCCATCCTTCCCTCCCTCCCTCCATCCCTCCATCCCCACAGGCCCTACCCTTCGGTGAAGCATCCCTCCCTCCCTCCCTCCCTCTCTCCCTCCCTCGGTGAAGCATCCGTCCCTCCATCCCTCCATCCCTCCCTCCCTCCCTCCATCCCTCCATCCCCACAGGCCCTACCCATCGGTGAAGCATCCCTCCCTCCCTCCCTCCCTCCATCCCCACAGGCCCTACCCATCGGTGAAGCATCCGTCCCTCCCTCCCTCCCACCCTACCACCCTCCCTCCCTCCCTCCCTCCTTCCCTCCCTCCCTCCTTCCCTCCATCCCTCCCTCCCTCTCCCTACCCCTCGGTGAAGCCTCCTTCCCTCCCTCCCTCCGTCCCTCTTCCCTCCTTCCCTCCCTCCATCCCTCCCTCCCTCCCTCCCCCTACCCCTCGAAGCCTCCTTCCCTTCCCCCTCCCTCACTCCCTCCCTCCTCACAGGCCCTACCTCTCGGTAAAGCCTCCCTCCCTCCCTCCTCCATCCCTCCATTCCTCCCTCCCTCCCTCCATCCCTCCCTCCCTCCATCCCTCCATCCCCACAGGCCCTACCCCTCGGTGAAGCCTCCCTCCATCCCTCCATCCCTTCCTCCCTTCCTCCATCCCTCCCTCCCTCCTTCCCTCCATTCCTCCATTCCTCCCTCCCTCCCTCCCTCCCTCCATTCCTCCATCCCTCCCTCCCTTCCACCATCCCTCCCTCCCTCCCTCCCCCCCACAGGCCCTACCCCTCGGTGAAAACTCCCTCCCTCCCTCCCTTCCTCCCTCCCTCCCACCCTCCCTCCCTACCTCCCTCCCTCCCTCCCTCCCATCCTCCCTCCCTCCCTCCCTCCCTCCATCCCTCCCTCCCACCATCTCTCCCTTCGTCCCTCCCTCCCTCCATCCCTCCCTCCCTCCCCCTACCCCTCGGTGAAGCCTCCCTCCCTCCCTCCCTCCATCCCTCCCTCCCACCCTCCATCCCTCCCTCCCTCCCTCATTCCCTCCTTCCCTCCCTCCTTCCTTCCCTCCATCCCTCCCTCCCTCTCCCTACCCCTCGGTGAAGCCTCCTTCCCTCCCTCCCTCCGTCCCTCCTTACCTCCTTCCCTCCTTCCCTCCCTCCATCCCTCCCTCCCTCCATCCCTCCCTCCCCCTACCCCTCGAAGCCTCCTTCCCTCCCCCCCTCCCTCACTCCCTCACTCCCTCCCTCCTCACAGGCCCTACCTCTCGGTGAAGCCTCCCTCCCTCCCTCCTCCATCCCTCCATTCCTCCCTCCCTCCCCTCCATCCCTCCCTCCCTCCATCCCTCCATCCCCACAGGCTCTACCCCTCGGTGAAGCATCCCTCCCTCCCTCCCTCCCTCCCTCCGTTCCTCCTTTCCTCCTTCCCTCCCTCCCTCCCTCCTCACAGGCCCTACCCCTCGGAGAAGCCTCCCTCCATCCCTCCCTCCCTCCCTCCCTCCCTCCCCACAGGCCTACCCCTCGGTGAAGCCTCCCTCCCTCCCTCCCTCCCTCCCTCTCGCCCTTCCGCCCTCCCTCCCTCCCTCCCTCCCTCCCTCCCTCCTCCCTCCCTCCCTCCCTCCCTCCCTCCCTCCCTCCCTCCCTCCATCCCTGCTTCCCTCCCTCCCCTCCCTCCTTCCCACCCTCCCTCCCTCCCTCCATCCCTCCCTCCCTCCATATCTCCCTCCCTCCCACCCTCCCTCCCTCGTTCCCTCCCTCCTTCCCTCCTTCCCTCCCTCCCTCCCTCCCTCCTCACAGGCCCTACCCCTCGGTGAAGCCTCTTTCCCTCCCTCCCTCCATCCATCCCTCCCTCCCCTACCCCTCGATATAGCGTCCCTCCCTCCCTCCGTCCCTCCCTCCCTACTCACAGGCCCTACCCCTCGGTGAAGCCTCCCTCCCTCCCTCCATCCCACCCTCCCTCCCTCCCTCCCTCCCTCCCTCCATCCCTCCCTCCCTCCCTCCATCCCACCCTCCCCACAGGCCTACCCCTCGGTGAAGCCTCCCTCCCTCCTTCCCTCCCTTCCTCCCTCCCTCCCTCCCTCCCTCCCTCTCGCCTCCCCTCCCTCCCTCCCTCCCTCCCGTCTCCCCGCCCTCCCGCCCTCCATCCCTCCCTCCCTCCCTCCCTCCCTCCTGTCTCCCCGCCCTCCATCCCTCCCTCCCTCCCTCCCTCCCTCCCTCCATCCCTCCATCCTTCCCTCGCTCCATCCATCCCTCCCTCCATCCGTCCCTCCATCCCTCCTTCCCTCCCTCCCTCCTCACAGGCTCTACCCTTCGGTGAAGCTTCCCTCCCTCCCTCCCTCCTCACAGGCCCTACCCTTCGGTGAAGCCTCCCTCCCTCCATCCCTCCCTCCCTCCCTCCCTTCCTCCCTCCATCCATCCATCCATCCCTCCCTCCCTCCCTCCCTCCCTCCCTCCCTCCCTCCATCCATCCCTCCCTCCCTCCCTCCCTCCCTCCCTCCATCCCTTCCTTCCCTCCCTCCCTCCCCTACCCCTCGGTGAAGCCTCCTTCCCTCCCTCCCTCCTTCACTCCCTCCCTCCCTCCCTCCTTCCCTCCCTCCCTCCCTTCCTCCCTCCCTCACTCCCTCCATCCTTCCCTCCCTCCCTCCATCCCTCCATCCCCACAGGCCCTACCTCTCGGTGAAGCCTCCCTCCCTCCCTCCCTCCCTCCTTCCCTCCCTCCCTCCTTCCCTCCCCCCCTCCCTCCCTCCCTTCCTCCCTCCCTCACTCCCTCCATCCTTCCCTCCCTCCCTCCATCCCTCCATCCCCACAGGCCCTACCCTTCGGTGAAGCATCCCTCCCTCCCTCCCTCCCTCCCTCCCTCCCTCCCTCTCTCCCTCCCTCGGTGAAGCATCCGTCCCTCCATCCCTCCATCCCTCCATCCCCACAGGCCCTACCCATCGGTGAAGCATCCCTCCCTCCCTCCCTCCCTCCCTCCACCCCTCCCTCCCTCCCTCCATCCCCACAGGCCCTACCCATCGGTGAAGCATCCGTCCCTCCCTCCCTCCCTCCCACCCTACCACCCTCCCTCCATCCCACCCTCCATCCCTCCCACCCTCCTTCCTTCCCTCCCTCCCTCCCCCCCACAGGCCCTACCCCTCGGTGAAACCTCCCTCCCTCCCTCCCTCCCTCCCTCCCTCCCATCCTCCCTCCCTCCCTCCCTCCATCCCTCCCACCATCTCTCCCTTCGTCCCTCCCTCCCTCCATCCCTCCCTCCCCTTACCCTTCGGTGATGCCTCCTTCCCTCACTCCCTCCCTCCTCACAGGCCCTACCTCTCGGTGAAGCCTCCCTCCCTCCCTCCCTCCCACCCTCCATCCCTCCCTCCCTCCCCCCGTCCCTCATTCCCTCCTTCCCTCCCTCCCTCCTTCCCTCCATCCCTCCCTCCCTCTCCCTACCCCTCGGTGAAGCCTCCTTCCCTCCCTCCCTCCGTCCCTCCTTCCCTCCCTCCATCCCTCCCTCCCTCCCTCCCCTACCCCTCGAAGCCTCCTTCCCTTCCCCCTCCCTCACTCCCTCCCTCCTCACAGGCCCTACCTCTCGGTAAAGCCTCCCTCCCTCCCTCCTCCATCCCTCCATTCCTCCCTCCCTCCCTCCATCCCTCCCTCCCTCCATCCCTCCATCCCCACAGGCCCTACCCCTCGGTGAAGCCTCCCTCCATCCCTCCATCCCTTCCTCCCTTCCTCCATCCCTCCCTCCCTCCCTCCCTCCTTCCCTCCATTCCTCCATTCCTCCCTCCCTCCCTCCCTCCCTCCCTCCATTCCTCCATCCCTCCCTCCCTTCCACCATCCCTCCCTGCCTCCCTCCCCCCCACAGGCCCTACCCCTCGGTGAAAACTCCCTCCCTCCCTCCCACCCTCCCTCCCTAACTCCCTCCCTCCCTCCCTCCCTCCCATCCTCCCTCCCTCCCTCCCTCCATCCCTCCCTCCCACCATCTCTCCCTTCGTCCCTCCCTCCCTCCCTCCCTCCCTCCCCCTACCCCTCGGTGATGCCTCCTTCCCTCACTCCCTCCCTCCTCACAGGCCCTACCTCTCGGTGAAGCCTCCCTCCCTCCCTCCCTCCATCCCTCCCTCCCTCCCTCATTCCCTCCTTCCCTCCCTCCTTCCTTCCCTCCATCCCTCCCTCCCTCTCCCTACCCCTCGGTGATGCCTCCTTCCCTCACTCCCTCCCTCCTCACAGGCCCTACCTCTCGGTGAAGCCTCCCTCCCTCCCTCCCTCCATCCCTCCCTCCCACCCTCCATCCCTCCCTCCCTTCCTCCCTCCCTCCCACCCTCCCTCCCTACCTCCCTCCCTCCCTCCCATCCTCCCTCCCTCCCTCCCTCCATCCCTCCCTCCCACCATCTCTCCCTTCGTCCCTCCCTCCCTCCATCCCTCCCTCCCTCCCCCTACCCCTCGGTGATGCCTCCTTCCCTCACTCCCTCCCTCCTCACAGGCCCTACCTCTCGGTGAAGCCTCCCTCCCTCCCTCCTCCATCCCTCCATTCCTCCCTCCCTCCCTCCATCCCTCCCTCCCTCCATCCCTCCATCCCCACAGGCTCTACCCCTCGGTGAAGCATCCCTCCCTCCCTCCCTCCCTCCCTCCCTCCCTCCGTTCCTCCTTTCCTCCTTCCCTCCCTCCCTCCCTCCTCACAGGCCCTACCCCTCGGAGAAGCCTCCCTCCATCCCTCCCTCCCTCCCCACAGGCCTACCCCTCGGTGACGCCTCCCTCCCTCACTACCTCCCTCACTCCCTCTCGCCCTTCCGCCCTCCCTCCCTCCCTCCCTCCCTCCTCCCTCCCTCCCTCCTCCCTCCCTCCATCCCTCCCTCCCTCCATCCCTGCTTCCCTCCCTCCCTCCCTCCTTCCCACCCTCCCTCCCTCCCTCCATCCCTCCCTCCCTCCATATCTCCCTCCTTCCCTCACTCCCTCCCTCCTCACAGGCCCTACCTCTCGGTGAAGCCTCCCTCCCTCCCTCCCTCCCTCCCACCCTCCATCCCTCCCTCCCTCCCTCCCTCATTCCCTCCTTCCCTCCCTCCTTCCTTCCCTCCATCCCTCCCTCCCTCTCCCTACCCCTCGGTGATGCCTCCTTCCCTCCCTCCCTCCCTCCTCACAGGCCCTACCCCTCGGTGAAGCCTCTTTCCCTCCCTCCCTCCATCCATCCCTCCCTCCCCTACCCCTCGATATAGCGTCCCTCCCTCCCTCCGTCCCTCCCTCACTACTCACAGGCCCTACCCCTCGGTGAAGCCTCCCTCCCTCCCTCCATCCCACCCTCCCTCCCTCCCTCCCTCCCTCCCTCCCTCCCTCCATCCCTCCCTCCCTCCCTCCATCCCACCCTCCCCACAGGCCTACCCCTCGGTGAAGCCTCCCTCCCTCCTTCCCTCCCTTCCTCCCTCCCTCCCTCCCTCCCTCCCTCTCGCCTCCCCTCCCTCCCTCCCTCCCTCCCTCCCTCCCTCCCTCCCGTCTCCCCGCCCTCCCGCCCTCCATCCCTCCCTCCCTCCCACCCTCCCTCCTGTCTCCCCGCCCTCCATCCCTCCCTCCCTCCCTCCCTCCCTCCCTCCATCCCTCCATCCTTCCCTCGCTCCATCCATCCCTCCCTCCATCCGTCCCTCCATCCCTCCTTCCCTCCCTCCCTCCTCACAGGCTCTACCCTTCGGTGAAGCCTCCCTCCCTCCATCCCTCCCTCCCTCCCTCCCTCCCTCCCTCCCTCCCTCCCTCCCTCCCTTCCTCCCTCCATCCATCCATCCATCCATCCCTCCCTCCCTCCCTCCCTCCCTCCCTCCCTCCCTCCATCCCTCCCTCCCTCCCTCCCTCCATCCCTTCCTTCCCTCCCTCCCTCCCCTACCCCTCGGTGAAGCCTCCTTCCCTCCCTCCCTCCTTCACTACCTCCCTCCCTCCTTCCCTCCCTCCCTCCCTCCCTCCCTCCCTTCCTCCCTCCCTCACTCCCTCCATCCTTCCCTCCCTCCCTCCATCCCTCCATCCCCACAGGCCCTACCTCTCGGTGAAGCCTCCCTCCCTCCCTCCCTCCCTCCCTCCCTCCCTCCCTCCCTCCCTCCCTCCCTCCCTCCCTCCCTCCCTCCCTCCCTCCCTCCCTCCCTCCCTCCCTCCCTCCCTCCCTCCCTCCCTCCCTCCTTCCCTCCCTCCCTCCCTCCCTCCCTCCCTCCCTTCCTCCCTCCCTCACTCCCTCCATCCTTCCCTCCCTCCCTCCATCCCTCCATCCCCACAGGCCCTACCCTTCGGTGAAGCATCCCTCCCTCCCTCCCGCCCTCCCTCCCTCCCTCTCTCCCTCCCTCGGTGAAGCATCCGTCCCTCCATCCCTCCATCCCTCCCTCCATCCCCACAGGCCCTACCCATCGGTGAAGCATCCCTCCCTCCCTCCCTCCCCCCTCCCTCCCTCCCTCCATCCCTCCATCCCCACAGACCCTACCCATCGGTGAAGCATCCGTCCCTCCCTCCCTCCCACCCTCCCTCCCTCCCTCCTCCCTCCCTCCATCCCTCCCTCCCTCCCTCCCTCCCTCCCTCCCTCCTCCTTCCCTCCCTCCCTCCCTCCCTCCCTCCCTCCCTCCCTCTCTCCCTCCCTCCCTCCCTCCCTCCCTCCCTCCATTCCTCCCTCCCTCCATCCCTCCCTCCCTCCCTCCCTTCCACCATCCCTCCCTCCCTCCCCCCCACAGGCCCTACCCCTCGGTGAAACCTCCCTCCCTCCCTTCCTCCCTCCCTCCCTCCCTCCCATCCATCCTCCCTCCCTCCCTCCCTCCCTCCCTCCCTCCCACCATCTCTCCCTTCGTCCCTCCCTCCCTCCATCCCTCCCTCCCTCCCCTGACCCTTCGGTGATGCCTCCTTCCCTCACTCCCTCCCTCCTCACAGGCCCTAACTCTCGGTGAAGCCTCCCTCCCTCCCTCCCTCCCACCCTCCATCCCTCCCTCCCTCCCTCCGTCCCTCATTCCCTCCTTCCCTCCTTCCCTCCATCCCTCCCTCCCTCTCCCTACCCCTCGGTGAAGCCTCCTTCCCTCTCCCTCCGTCCCTCCTTCCCTCCTTCCCTCCCTCCATCCCTCCCTCCCTCCATCCCTCCCTCCCCCTACCCCTCGAAGCCTCCTTCCCTTCCCCCTCCCTCACTCCCTCCCTCCTCACAGGCCCTACCTCTCGGTAAAGCCTCCCTCCCTCCCTCCTCCATCCCTCCATTCCTCGCTCCCTCCCTCCATCCCCACAGGCCCTACCCCTCGGTGAAGCAATCCCTCCCTCCCTCCCTCCCTCCCTCCTTCCCTCCCTCCCTCCCTCCCTCCTCACAGGGCCCTACCCCTCGGTGAAGCCTCCCTCCATCCCTTCCTCCCTTCCTCCATCCCTCCCTCCCTCCCTCCCTCCCTCCCTCCATTCCTCCATCCCTCCCTCCCTCCCTCCCTCCATTCCTCCATTCCTCCATCCCTCCCTCCCTTCCACCATCCCTCCCTCCCTCCCTCCCCCCCACAGGCCCTACCCCTCGGTGAAACCTCCCTCCCTCCCTCCCTTCCTCCCTCCCTCCCACCCTCCCTCCCTCCCTCCCATCCTCCCTCCCACCCTCCCTCCATCCCTCCCTCCCACCATCTCTCCCTTCGTCCCCTCCCTCCCTCCATCCCCTCCCTCCCTCCCCCCTACCCCTCGGTGATGCCTCCTTCCCTCACTCCCACCCTCCTCACAGGCCCTACCTCTCGGTGAAGCCTCCCTCCCTCCCTCCCTCCCTCCCACCCTCCATCCCTCCCTCCCTCCCTCATTCCCTCCTTCCTCCCTCCCTCCTTCCCTCCATCCCTCCCTCCCTCTCCCTACCCCTCGGTGAAGCCTCCTTCCCTCCCTCCCTCCGTCCCTCCTTACCTCCTTCCCTCCCTCCCTCCCTCCATCCCTCCCTCCCCCTACCCCTCGAAGCCTCCTTCCCTCCCCCCTCCCTCACTCCCTCCCTCCTCACAGGCCCTACCTCTCGGTGAAGCCTCCCTCCCTCCCTCCTCCATCCCTCCATTCCTCCCTCCCTCCCTCCATCCCTCCCTCCCTCCATCCCCTCCATCCCCACAGGCCCTACCCCTCGGTGAAGCATCCCTCCCTCCCTCCCTCCCTCCCTCCCTGCCTCCCTCCCTCCCTCCCTCCCTCCCTCCCTCCGTTCCTCCTTTCCTCCTTCCCTCCCTCCCTCCCTCCTCACAGGCCCTACCCCTCGGAGAAGCCTCCCTCCATCCCTCCCTCCCTCCCTCCCTCCATCCCTCCCTCCATCCCTCCATCCATCCCTCCCTCCCCACAGGCCTACCCCTCGGTGAAGCCTCCCTCCCTCCCTCCCTCCCGCCCTCCCTCCCTCCCTCCCTCCCTCCCTCCCTCCCTCCCTCCCTCCCTCCCTCCCTCCCTCCTCCCTCCCTCCCTCCCTCCCTCCCTCCATCCCTCCCTCCCTCCATCCCTGCCTCCCTCCCTCCCTCCTTCCCACCCTCCCTCCCTCCCTCCCTCCCTCCCTCCCTCCATATCTCCCTCCCTCCCACCCTCCCTCCCTCGCTCCCTCCCTCCTTCCCTCCCTCCCTCCCTCCCTCCTCACAGGCCCTACCCCTCGGTGAAGCCTCTTTCCCTCCCTCCCTCCATCCATCCCTCCCTCCCCTACCCCTCGATATAGCGTCCCTCCCTCCCTCCATCCCTCCCTCCCTACTCACAGGCCCTACCCCTCGGTGAAGCCTCCCTCCCTCCCTCCATCCCACCCTCCCTCCCTCCCTCCCTCCCTCCCTCCCTCCCTCCCTCCCTCCCTCCCTCCATCCCTCCCTCCATCCCTCCCTCCCTCCCTCCATCCCACCCTCCCCACAGGCCTACCCCTCGGTGAAGCCCCCTCCCTCCTTCCCTCCCTCCCTCCCTCCCTCTCGCCTCCCCTCCCTCCCTCCCTCCCTCCCTCCCGTCTCCCTGCCCTCCCGCCCTCCATCCCTCCCTCCCTCCCTCCCTCCCTCCTGTCTCCCCGCCCTCCATCCCTCCCTCCCTCCCTCCCTCCATCCCTCCATCCTTCCCTCGCTCCATCCATCCCTCCCTCCATCCGTCCATCCATCCCTCCTTCCCTCCCTCCGTCCTTCCGCTTCCCTCCCTCACTCCTCACAGGCCCTACCCCTCGGTGAAGCCTCTCTCCCTCCCTCCCTCCATCCATCCCTCCCCTACCCCTCGATATAGCGTCCCTCCCTCCCTCCGTCCCTCCCTCCCTACTCACAGGCCCTACCCCTCGGTGAAGCCTCCCTCCCTCCCTCACACCCTCCCTCCCTCCTTCCCTCCCTCCATCCCTCCCTCCATCCCTCCCTCCATCCCTCCCTCCCCACAGGCCTACCCCTCGGTGAAGCTTCCCTCCCTCCCTCCCTCCCTCCCTCCCTCCATCCATCCAACCATCCATCCATCCCTCCATCCCTCCCTCCATCCCTCCCTCCCTCCCTCCATCCCACCCTCCCCACAGGCCTACCCCTCGGTGAAGCCCCCCTCCCTCCTTCCCTCCCTCCCTCCCTCCCTCTCGCCTCCCCTCCCTCCCTCCCTCCCTCCCTCCCTCCCGTCTCCCTGCCCTCCCGCCCTCCATCCCTCCCTCCCTCCCTCCCTCCCTCCTGTCTCCCCGCCCTCCATCCCTCCCTCCCTCCCTCCCTCCATCCTTCCCTCGCTCCATCCATCCCTCCCTCCATCCGTCCATCCATCCCTCCTTCCCTCCCTCCGTCCTTCCGCTTCCCTCCCTCACTCCTCACAGGCCCTACCCCTCGGTGAAGCCTCTCTCCCTCCCTCCCTCCATCCATCCCTCCCCTACCCCTCGATATAGCGTCCCTCCCTCCCTCCGTCCCTCCCTCCCTACTCACAGGCCCTACCCCTCGGTGAAGCCTCCCTCCCTCCCTCACACCCTCCCTCCCTCCTTCCCTCCCTCCATCCCTCCCTCCATCCCTCCATCCCTCCCTCCCCACAGGCCTACCCCTCGGTGAAGCTTCCCTCCCTCCCTCCCTCCCTCCCTCCCTCCCTCCCTCCATCCATCCAACCATCCATCCATCCCTCCCTCCCTCCCTCCCTCCCTCCCTCCCTCCCTCCCTCCCCCTACCTCTCGGTGAAGCCTCCCTCCCTCCCTCCCTATCTCCGTCCCTCACTCCCTACTCACAGGCCCTACCCCTCGGTGAAGCCTCTCTCCCTCCCTCCCTCCATCCCTCCCTCCTCTACCCCTCGATAAAGCATCCCTCCCTCCCTCCGTCCGTCCCTCCCTCCCTACTCACAGGCCCTACCCCTCGGTGAAGCCTCCCTCCCTCCCACCCTCCATCCCACCCTCCCACCCTCCTTCCCTCCCCCCTCCCTCCCTCCATCCCTCCCTCCATCCCTCCCTCCCTCCCCACAGGCCTACCCCTCGGTGAAGCTTCCCTCCCTCCCCCCACCCCTCCCTCCCTCCGCACAGGCCTACCCCTCTATGAAGACTCCCTCCCTCCCTCCATCCCTCCATCCCTGCATCCCTCCCTCCCTCCATACCTCCCTCCCTCCCACCCTCCCTCCCTCCCTCCCCCCCTCCCTCCCTCCCTCCCTCCCCCTACCCCTCGATGCAGCCTCCTTCCCTCCCTCCCTCCCTCCTCACAGGCCCTACCTCTCGGTGAAGCCACACTCCCTCCCTCCTCCATCCCTCCATTCCTCCCTCCCTCCCTCCCTCCCTCCCTCCGTCCATCCCTCCCTCCGTCCCTCCTTCCCTCCCTCCCTCCCTCCCTCCCTCCCTCCTCACAGGACCTATCCCTCGGTGAAGCCTCCCTCCCCCCCCTCCATCCCTCCCTCCCTCGATCCCTCCGTCCCTCCCTCCCTCCCTCCCTCCATCCCTGCATCCCTCCCTCCCTCCATACCTCCCTCCCTCCCTCCCTCCCTCCCTTTGTCCTTCCCTCCCTCCCTCCCTCCTCACAGGCCCTACCCCTCGGTGAAGCCTATCTCCCTCCCTCCCTCCATCTCTCCATCCCTCCCTCCCCTCGATAAAGCGTCCCTCCCTCCCTCCGTCCATCCCTCCCTCCCCACAGGCCTACCCCTCGGTGAAGCCTCCCTCCCTCCCTCCCCCTCTCCCTCCCTCCCTCCCTCCCTCCCTCCCTCCCTCCCTCACTCCATCCCTCCCTCCATCCCTCCCTCCCTCCATACCTCCCTCACTCCCACCCTCCCTCCCTCCCTCCCTCCTTCCGTCCTTACCTCCCTCCCTCCCTCCCTCCTCACAGGCCCTACCCCTCGGTGAAGCTCTCTCCCTCCCTCCCTCCTTCCATCCCTCCCTCCCCTACCCCTCGATATAGCGTCCCTCCCTCCCTCCGTCCCTCCCTCCCTACCACAGGCCATACCCCTCGGTGAAGCCTCCCTCCCGCCCTCCCTCCATCCCACCCTGCCACCCTCCCTCCCTCCCTCCCCCCTCCCTCCCTCCCTCCCTCCCTCCCTCCATCCCTCACTCCATCCCTCCCTCCATTCCTCCCTCCATCCCTCCCTCCCCACAGGCCTACCCCTCGGTGAAGCCTCCCTCCCTCCCTCCCTCCCTCCATCCCTGCATCCCTCCCTCCCTCCATACCTCCCTCCCTCCCTCCTTCCCTCCCTCCCTCCCTCCCTCCCTTTGTCCTTCCCTCCCTCCCTCCCTCCCCCCTCGTTGAAGCCTCTCTCCCTCCCTCCCTCCATCTCTCCATTCCTCCCTCCCCTACCCCTCGATAAAGCGTCCCTCCCTCCCTACTCACAGGCCGTACCCCTCGGTGAAGCCTCCCTCCCTCCCTCCATCCCACCCTCCCTCCCTCACTCCCTCCCTCCCTCCAACCCTCCCTCCATCCCTCCCTCCCTCCATCCCTCCCTCCCCACAGGCCTACCCCTCGGTGAAGCCTCCCTCCCTCCCTCCCTCTCGCCCTCCCTCCCTCCCTCCCTCCCTCCCTCCCTCCCTCCCTCCCTCCCTCCCTCCCTCCCTCCCTCCCTCCCTCCCTCCCTCCCTCCCTCCATCCCTGCATCCCTCCCTCCCTCCCTCCCTCCCTCCCACCCTCCCTCCCTCCCTCCCTCCCTCCCTCCCTCCCTCCCTCCTTCCGTCCTTCCCTCCCTCCCTCCCTCCTCACAGGCCCTACCCCTCGGTGAAGCCTCTCTCCCTCCCTCCCTCCATCCATCCCTCCCCTACCCCTCGATATAGCGTCCCTCCCTCCCTCCATCCCTCCCTCCCTACTCACAGGCCATACCCCTCGGTGAAGTCTCCCTCCCTCCCTCCCTCCCTCCCTCCATCCCTCCCTCCCTCACTCCCTCCATCCCTCCCTCCATCCTTCCCTCGCTCCCTCCCTCCCCACAGGCCTACCCCTCGGTGAACCCTCCCTCCCTCCCTCCCTCCATCCATCCATCCATCCCTCCTTCCCTCCCTCCCTCCCTCCCTCCCTCCCTACCTCTCGGTGAAGCCTCCCTCCCTCCCACCCTCCCTCCCTCCCTCCGTCGCTCCCTCCCTACTCACTGGCCCTACCCCTCGGTGAAGCCACTCTCCCTCCCTCCCTACATCCCTCCCTCCCCTACCCCTCGATAAAGCGTCCCTCCCTCCCTCCGTCCCTCCCTCCCTACTCACAGGCCCTACCCCTCGGTGAAGCCTCCCTCAGTCCCTCCCTCCCACCATCCCACCCTCCCTCCCTCCCTTCCTCCCTCCCTCCCTCCCTCCCTCCCTCCCTCCCTCCCTCCCTCCCTCCCTCCCTCCCTCCCTCCCTCCCTCCCTCCCTCCCTCCCTCCCTCCATCCCTCCCTCCATCCCTCCCTCCCCACAGTCCTACCCCTCGGTGAAGCCTCCCTCCCTCCGTCCCTCCGTCCCTCCCTCCCTGCCTCTCGCTCTCCCGCCCTCCCTCCCTACCTCCCTCCATCCCTCGCTCCCTCTATCCCTCCCTCCCTCCATCCCTGCATCCATCCCTCCCTCCCTCCCTCCATCCTTCCCTCGCTCCATCCATCCATCCCTCCATCCGTCCCTCCATCCCTCCCTCCCTCCGTCCCTCCCTCACTCCTCACAGGCCCTACTCCTCGGTGAAGCCTCCCTCCCTCCCTCCCACCCTCCCTCCCTCCCTCCATCCCTCCCTCCATCCCTCCCTTCATCCCTCCCTCCCCACAGGCCTACCCCTCGGTGAAGCCTCCCTCCCTCCCGCCCTCCCTCCACCCCTTCCTCCCTCCGCACAGGCGTACCCCTCGGTGAAGCCTCCCTCCCTCCATCCATCCCTCCCTCCCTCCCTCCATCCCCACAGGCCCTACCCATCGGTGAAGCCTCCCTCCCTCCCTCCCTCCCTCCATCCCCACAGGCCCTACCCCTCGGTGAAGCCTCCCTCCCTCCCTCCCTCCCTCCCTCAATCCCGCCCTCCCTCCATCCATCCCTCCCTCCCTCCATCCCTCCCTCCCTCCCTCCCTTCCTCCTTCCCTCCCTCCCTCCGTCCCTCCCTCCCTCCGTCCCTCCCTCCCTCCCGCCCTCCCTCCTCACAGGCCCTAACCCTCGGTGAAGCCTCCCTTCCTCCCTCCCTCTCCCTCCCTCCATCCCTCCATCCCTCCCTCCCTCCCTCCCACCCTCCATCCATCCCTCCCTCCATCCCTCCCTCCTTCCATCCCTCCCTCCCTCCATCCCCCCCTCCCTCGATCCCTCCCTCGCTCCCTCCCTCCCCTACCCCTCGGTGAAGCCTCCTTCCCTCCCTCCCTCCCTCCCTCCCTCCCTCCTCACAGGCATTACCTCTCGGTGAAGCCTCCATCCCTCCCTCCCTCCCTCCCTCACATCCCTCCCTCCCTCCCTCCCTCCTTCCCTCCCTACATCCCTCCCTCCCTCCATTCCTCCATCGCTCCCTCCATTCCTCCCTCCCTTCCACCCTCCCTCCCTCCGTCCCTCCTTCCCTCCCTCCCTCCCTCCTCATAGGCCCTAACCCTCGGTGAAGCCTCCCTCCCTCCCTCCCCCTCTCCCTCCCTCCATCCCTCCATCCCTCCCTCCCTCCCTCCATCCATCCCTCCCTCCATCCCTCCCTCCCTCCCTCCCTCCCTCCCTCCATCCCTGCATCCCTCCCTCCCTCCCTCCCTCCCTCCCACCCTCCCTCCCTCCCTCCCTCCCTCCCTCCCTCCCTCCCTCCTTCCGTCCTTCCCTCCCTCCCTCCCTCCTCACAGGCCCTACCCCTCGGTGAAGCCTCTCTCACACCCTCCCTCCATCCATCCCTCCCCTACCCCTCGATATAGCGTCCCTCCCTCCCTCCATCCCTCCCTCCCTACTCACAGGCCATACCCCTCGGTGAAGTCTCCCTCCCTCCCTCCCTCCCTCCCTCCATCCCTCCCTCCCTCACTCCCTCCATCCCTCCCTCCATCCTTCCCTCGCTCCCTCCCTCCCCACAGGCCTACCCCTCGGTGAACCCTCCCTCCCTCCCTCCCTCCATCCATCCATCCATCCCTCCTTCCCTCCCTCCCTCCCTCCCTCCCTCCCTACCTCTCGGTGAAGCCTCCCTCCCTCCCACCCTCCCTCCCTCCCTCCGTCCCTCCCTCCCTACTCACTGGCCCTACCCCTCGGTGAAGCCACTCTCCCTCCCTCCCTACATCCCTCCCTCCCCTACCCCTCGATAAAGCGTCCCTCCCTCCCTCCGTCCCTCCCTCCCTACTCACAGGCCCTACCCCTCGGTGAAGCCTCCCTCAGTCCCTCCCTCCCACCATCCCACCCTCCCTCCCTCCCTCCCTTCCTCCCTCCCTCCCTCCCTCCCTCCCTCCCTCCCTCCCTCCCTCCCTCCCTCCCTCCCTCCCTCCCTCCCTCCCTCCCTCCATCCCTCCCTCCATCCCTCCCTCCCCACAGTCCTACCCCTCGGTGAAGCCTCCCTCCCTCCGTCCCTCCGTCCCTCCCTCCCTGCCTCTCGCTCTCCCGCCCTCCCTCCCTACCTCCCTCCATCCCTCGCTCCCTCTATCCCTCCCTCCCTCCATCCCTGCATCCATCCCTCCCTCCCTCCCTCCATCCTTCCCTCGCTCCATCCATCCATCCCTCCATCCGTCCCTCCATCCCTCCCTCCCTCCGTCCCTCCCTCACTCCTCACAGGCCCTACTCCTCGGTGAAGCCTCCCTCCCTCCCTCCCACCCTCCCTCCCTCCCTCCATCCCTCCCTCCATCCCTCCCTTCATCCCTCCCTCCCCACAGGCCTACCCCTCGGTGAAGCCTCCCTCCCTCCCGCCCTCCCTCCACCCCTTCCTCCCTCCGCACAGGCGTACCCCTCGGTGAAGCCTCCCTCCCTCCATCCATCCCTCCCTCCCTCCCTCCATCCCCACAGGCCCTACCCATCGGTGAAGCCTCCCTCCCTCCCTCCCTCCCTCCATCCCCACAGGCCCTACCCCTCGGTGAAGCCTCCCTCCCTCCCTCAATCCCGCCCTCCCTCCATCCATCCCTCCCTCCCTCCATCCCTCCCTCCCTCCCTCCCTTCCTCCTTCCCTCCCTCCCTCCGTCCCTCCCTCCCTCCGTCCCTCCCTCCCTCCCGCCCTCCCTCCTCACAGGCCCTAACCCTCGGTGAAGCCTCCCTCCCTCCCTCCCTCTCCCTCCCTCCATCCCTCCATCCCTCCCTCCCTCCCTCCCACCCTCCATCCATCCCTCCCTCCATCCCTCCCTCCTTCCATCCCTCCCTCCCTCCATCCCCCCCTCCCTCGATCCCTCCCTCGCTCCCTCCCTCCCTTACCCCTCGGTGAAGCCTCCTTCCCTCCCTCCCTCCCTCCCTCCCTCCCTCCTCACAGGCATTACCTCTCGGTGAAGCCTCCATCCCTCCCTCCCTCCCTCCCTCACATCCCTCCCTCCCTCCCTCCTTCCCTCCCTACATCCCTCCCTCCCTCCATTCCTCCATCGCTCCCTCCATTCCTCCCTCCCTTCCACCCTCCCTCCCTCCGTCCCTCCTTCCCTCCCTCCCTCCCTCCTCATAGGCCCTAACCCTCGGTGAAGCCTCCCTCCCTCCCTCCCCCTCTCCCTCCCTCCATCCCTCCATCCCTCCCTCCCTCCCTCCATCCATCCCTCCCTCCATCCCTCCCTCCCTCCATCCCTCCCTCCCTCCCTCCCTCCCTCCATCACCCCCTCCCTCGATCCCTCCCTCGCTCCCTCCCTCCCTCTACCCCTCGGTGAAGCCTCCTTCCCTCCCTCCCTCCCTCACTCCCTCCCTCCTCACAGGCCTTACCTCTTGGTGAAGCCTCCCTCCCTCCCTCCTCTATCCCTCCCTCCCTCCCTCCCTCACATCCCTCCCTCCCTCCCTCCCTCCCTCCCTCTCTCCCTCCCTCCCTCCCTCCCTCCATCCCTCCCTCCTTTCCTCCCTCCCTCCCTCCCTCCCTTCCTCCCTCCATCCCTCCCTCCCTCCATCCCTCCCTCCCTCCCTGCATCCCTCCATCCCTGCATCCCTCCCTCCCTCCCTCCCTCCCTCTCTCCCTCCCTCCCTCCCTCCCTCCCTCCCTCCCTACATCCCTCCCTCCCTCCATCCCTCCATCCCTCCCTCCCTCCATCCCTCCCTCCATCCCTCCATCCCTGCATCCTTCCCACCCTCCCTCCATACCTCCCTCCCTCCCACCCACCATCCCTCCCTCCCTCACTCCCTCCCTCCCTCCCTCCCCCTACCCCCCGGTGAAGCCTCCTTCCCTCCCACCCTCCCTCACTCCCTCCCTCCCTCCTCACAGGCCCTACCTCTCGGTGAAGCCACCCTCCCTCCCTCCTCCATCCCTCCATTCCTCCCTCCCTCCATCCCTCCCTCCCTCCGTCCCTCCTTCCCGCCATCCCTCCCTCCATCCCTCCCTCCCTCCATCCCTCCATCCCTGCATCCCTCCCTCCCTCCCTTCCCTCGCTCTATCCATCCCTCCTCCATCCGTCCCTCCATCCCTCCCTCCCTCCCTCCCTCTCTTTGTCCTTCCCTCCGTCCCGCCCTCTCTCCCTCCCTCCTCACAGGCCCTACCCCTCGGTGAAGCCTCTCTTCCTCCCTCCCTCCATCTCTCCATCCCTCCCTCCCCTACCCCTCGATAAAGCGTCCCTCCCTCCCTCCGTCCCTCCCTCCCTACTCACAGGCCCTACCCCTCGGTGAAGCCTCCCTCCCTCCCTCGATCCCTCCCACGCTCCCTCCCTCCTTCCCTCCCTCCCTCCCTCCCTCCTCACAGGCCCTACCTCTCGGTGAAGCCTCCCTCCCTCCCTCCCTCCCACCCTCCATCCCTCCCTCCCTCCCTCCGTCCCTCATTCCCTCCTTCCCTCCCTCCCTCCATCCCTCCCTCCATCTCCCTACCCCTCGGTGAAGCCTCCTTCCCTCCCTCCCTCCGTCCCTCCTTCCCTCCTTCCCTCCCTCCATCCCTCCCTCCCTCCCTCCCCCTACCCCTCGAAGCCTCCTTCCCTTCCCCTCCCTCACTCCCTCACTCCCTCCCTCCTCACAGGCCCTACCTCTCGGTAAAGCCTCCCTCCCTCCCTCCTCCATCCCTCCATTCCTCCCTCCCTCCCTCCCTCCCTCCATCCCTCACTCCAACCCTCCCTCCATCCCTCCCTCCATCCCTCCCTCCCCACAGGCCTACCCCTCGGTGAAGCCTCCCTCCCTCCCTCCCTCCCTCCATCCCTGCATCCCTCCCTCCCTCCATACCTCCCTCCCTCCCTCCCTCCCTTTGTCCTTCCCTCCCTCCCTCCCTCCCCCCTCGTTGAAGCCTCTCTCCCTCCCTCCCTCCATCTCTCCATTCCTCCCTCCCCTACCCCTCGATAAAGCGTCCCTCCCTCCCTACTCACAGGCCGTACCCCTCGGTGAAGCCTCCCTCCCTCCCTCCATCCCACCCTCCCTCCCTCACTCCCTCCCTCACTCCCTCCCTCCCTCCAACCCTCCCTCCATCCCTCCCTCCCTCCATCCCTCCCTCCCCACAGGCCTACCCCTCGGTGAAGCCTCCCTCCCTCCCTCCCTCCCTCTCGCCCTCCCTCCCTCCCTCCCTCCCTCCCTCCCTCCCTCCCTCCCTCCCTCCCTCCCTCCCTCCCTCCCTCCCTCCCTCCCTCCCTCCCTCCCTCCCTCCCTCCCTCCATCCCTGCATCCCTCCCCCCCTCCCTCCCTCCCTCCCTCCCTCCCTCCCTCCCTCCCTCCCTCCTTCCGTCCTTCCCTCCCTCCCTCCCTCCTCACAGGCCCTACCCCTCGGTGAAGCCTCTCTCCCTCCCTCCCTCCATCCATCCCTCCCCTACCCCTCGATATAGCGTCCCTCCCTCCCTCCATCCCTCCCTCCCTACTCACAGGCCATACCCCTCGGTGAAGCCTCCCTCCCTCCCTCCATCCCTCCCTCCCTCACTCCCTCCATCCCTCCCTCCATCCTTCCCTCGCTCCCTCCCTCCCCACAGGCCTACCCCTCGGTGAACCCTCCCTCCCTCCCTCCCTCCATCCATCCATCCATCCCTCCTTCCCTCCATCCCTCCCTCCCTCCCTCCCTCCCTCCCTCCCTCCCTACCCCTACCTCTCGGTGAAGCCTCCCTCCCTCCCACCCTCCCTCCCTCCCTCCCTCCATCCCTCCCTCCCTCCGTCCCTCCCTCCCTACTCACTGGCCCTACCCCTCGGTGAAGCCTCTCTCCCTCCCTCCCTACATCCCTCCCTCCCCTACCCCTCGATAAAGCGTCCCTCCCTCCCTCCGTCCCTCCCTCCCTACTCACAGGCCCTACCCCTCGGTGAAGCCTCCCTCAGTCCCTCCCTCCCACCATCCCACCCTCCCTCCCTCCCTCCCTCCCTCCCTCCCTCCCTCCCTCCCTCCCTCCATCCCTCCCTCCATCCCTCCCTCCCCACAGTCCTACCCCTCGGTGAAGCCTCCCTCCCTCCGTCCCTCCGTCCCTCCCTCCCTGCCTCTCGCTCTCCCGCCCTCCCTCCCTACCTCCCTCCATCCCTCGCTCCCTCTATCCCTCCCTCCCTCCATCCCTGCATCCATCCCTCCCTCCCTCCCTCCATCCTTCCCTCCATCCATCCATCCCTCCATCCGTCCCTCCATCCCTCCCTCCCTCCGTCCTTCCGTCCCTCCCTCCCTCCTCACAGGCCCTACCCCTCGGTGAAGCCTCCCTCCCTCCCTCCCACCCTCCCTCCCTCCCTCCATCCCTCCCTCCATCCCTCCCTTCATCCCTCCCTCCCCACAGGCTTACCCCTCGGTGAAGCCTCCCTCCCTCCCGCCCTCCCTCCACCCCTGCCTCCCTCCGCACAGGCGTACCCCTCGGTGAAGCCTCCCTCCCTCCATCCATCCCTCCCTCCCTCCCTGCATCCCCACAGGCCCTACCCATCGGTGAAGCCTCCCTCCCTCCCTCCCTCCCTCCATCCCCACAGGCCCTACCCCTCGGTGAAGCCTCCCTCCCTCCCTCCCTCCCTCCCTCAATCCCGCCCTCCCTCCATCCATCCCTCCCTCCCTCCATCCCTCCCTCCCTCCCTCCCTCCCTTCCTCCTTCCCTCCCTCCCTCCGTCCCTCCCTCCCTCCCTCCGTCCCTCCCTCCCTCCCTCCCTCCCTCCCTCCCTCCCTCCCTCCCTCCCTCCCTCCCTCCCTCCTCCCTCCCCTACCCCTCGGTGAAGCCTCCTTCCCTCCCTCCCTCCCTCCCTCCCTCCCTCCCTCCCTCACTCCCTCCCTCCTCACAGGCCTTACCTCTCGGTGAAGCCTCCCTCCCTCCCTCCTCCATCCCTCCCTCCCTCCCTCCCTCACATCCCTCCCTCCCTCCCTCCCTCCTTCCCTCCCTACATCCCTCCCTCCCTCCATTCCTCCATCCCTCCCTCCATTCCTCCCTCCCTTCCACCCTCCCTCCCTCCGTCCCTCCTTCCCTCCCTCCCTCCCTCCTCATAGGCCCTAACCCTCGGTGAAGCCTCCCTCCCTCCCCCTCTCCCTCCCTCCATCCCTCCATCCCTCCCTCCCTCCCTCCATCCATCCCTCCCTCCATCCCTCCCTCCATCCTTCCCTCGCTCCCTCCCTCCCCACAGGCCTACCCCTCGGTGAACCCTCCCTCCCTCCCTCCCTCCATCCATCCATCCATCCCTCCTTCCCTCCATCCCTCCCTCCCTCCCTCCCTCCCTCCCTCCCTCCCTACCCCTACCTCTCGGTGAAGCCTCCCTCCCTCCCACCCTCCCTCCCTCCCTCCCTCCATCCCTCCCTCCCTCCGTCCCTCCCTCCCTACTCACTGGCCCTACCCCTCGGTGAAGCCTCTCTCCCTCCCTCCCTACATCCCTCCCTCCCCTACCCCTCGATAAAGCGTCCCTCCCTCCCTCCGTCCCTCCCTCCCTACTCACAGGCCCTACCCCTCGGTGAAGCCTCCCTCAGTCCCTCCCTCCCACCATCCCACCCTCCCTCCCTCCCTCCCTCCCTCCCTCCCTCCCTCCATCCCTCCCTCCATCCCTCCCTCCCCACAGTCCTACCCCTCGGTGAAGCCTCCCTCCCTCCGTCCCTCCGTCCCTCCCTCCCTGCCTCTCGCTCTCCCGCCCTCCCTCCCTACCTCCCTCCATCCCTCGCTCCCTCTATCCCTCCCTCCCTCCATCCCTGCATCCATCCCTCCCTCCCTCCCTCCATCCTTCCCTCCATCCATCCATCCCTCCATCCGTCCCTCCATCCCTCCCTCCCTCCGTCCTTCCGTCCCTCCCTCCCTCCTCACAGGCCCTACCCCTCGGTGAAGCCTCCCTCCCTCCCTCCCACCCTCCCTCCCTCCCTCCATCCCTCCCTCCATCCCTCCCTTCATCCCTCCCTCCCCACAGGCTTACCCCTCGGTGAAGCCTCCCTCCCTCCCGCCCTCCCTCCACCCCTGCCTCCCTCCGCACAGGCGTACCCCTCGGTGAAGCCTCCCTCCCTCCATCCATCCCTCCCTCCCTCCCTGCATCCCCACAGGCCCTACCCATCGGTGAAGCCTCCCTCCCTCCCTCCCTCCCTCCATCCCCACAGGCCCTACCCCTCGGTGAAGCCTCCCTCCCTCCCTCCCTCCCTCCCTCAATCCCGCCCTCCCTCCATCCCTCCCTCCCTCCATCCCTCCATCCCTCCCTCCCTCCCTCCCTCCCTTCCTCCTTCCCTCCCTCCCTCCGTCCCTCCCTCCCTCCCTCCGTCCCTCCCTCCCTCCCTCCCTCCCTCCCTCCCTCCCTCCCTCCCTCCTCCCTCCCCTACCCCTCGGTGAAGCCTCCTTCCCTCCCTCCCTCCCTCCCTCCCTCCCTCCCTCCCTCCCTCACTCCCTCCCTCCTCACAGGCCTTACCTCTCGGTGAAGCCTCCCTCCCTCCCTCCTCCATCCCTCCCTCCCTCCCTCCCTCACATCCCTCCCTCCCTCCCTCCCTCCTTCCCTCCCTACATCCCTCCCTCCCTCCATTCCTCCATCCCTCCCTCCATTCCTCCCTCCCTTCCACCCTCCCTCCCTCCGTCCCTCCTTCCCTCCCTCCCTCCTCATAGGCCCTAACCCTCGGTGAAGCCTCCCTCCCTCCCTCCCTCCCCCTCTCCCTCCCTCCATCCCTCCATCCCTCCCTCCCTCCCTCCATCCATCCCTCCCTCCATCCCTCCCACCATCCCTCCCTCCCTCCATCCCTCCATCCCTCCATCACCCCCTCCCTCGATCCCTCCCTCGCTCCCTCCCTCCCTCCCTCCCTCCCCCTACCCCTCGGTGAAGCCTCCTTCCCTCCCTCCCTCCCTCACTCCCTCCCTCCTCACAGGCCTTACCTCTTGGTGAAGCCTCCCTCCCTCCCTCCTCTATCCCTCCCTCCCTCCCTCCCTCCCTCACATCCCTCCCTCCCTCCCTCCCTCTCTCCCTCCCTCCCTCCCTCCCTCCCTCCCTCCCTACATCCCTCCCTCCCTCCATCCCCCCCTCCATTCCTCCCTCCCTTCCTCCCTCCATCCCTCCCTCCCTCCATCCCTCCCTCCCTCCCTCCCTGCATCCCTCCATCCCTGCATCCCTCCCTCCCTCCCTCCCTCTCTCCCTCCCTCCCTCCCTCCCTCCCTCCCTACATCCCTCCCTCCCTCCATCCCTCCCTCCATTCCTCCCTCCCTCCCTCCCTTCCTCCCTCCATCCCTCCCTCCCTCCCTCCCTCCATCCCTCCCTCCCTCCCTCCCTCCATCCCTGCATCCCTCCCACCCTCCCTCCATACCTCCCTCCCTCCCACCCACCATCCCTCCCTCCTCCCTCCTCCCTCCCTCCCCCTACCCCCCGGTGAAGCCTCCTTCCCTCCCACCCTCCCTCACTCCCTCCCTCCCTCCTCACAGGCCCTACCTCTCGGTGTGGCCACCCTCCCTCCCTCCTCCATCCCTCCATTCCTCCCTCCCTCCCTCCGTCCCTCCTTCCCTCCATCCCTCCCTCCCTCCCTCCATCCCTCCCTCCCTCCATCCCTCCATCCCTGCATCCCTCCCTCCCTCCCTTCCCTCGCTCTATCCATCCCTCCTCCATCCGTCCCTCCATCCCTCCCTCCCTCCCTCCCTCTCTTTGTCCTTCCCTCCGTCCCGCCCTCTCTCCCTCCCTCCTCAGAGGCCCTACCCCTCGGTGAAGCCTCTCTTCCTCCCTCCCTCCATCTCTCCATCCCTCCCTTCCCTACACCTCGATAAAGCGTCCCTCCCTCCCTCCGTCCCTCCCTCCCTACTCACAGGCCCTACCCCTCGGTGAAGCCTCCCTCCCTCCCTCCCTCCCTCCCTCGATCCCTCCCACGCTCCCTCCCTCCTTCCCTCCCTCCCTCCCTCCCTCCCTCCTCACAGGCCCTACCTCTCGGTGAAGCCTCCCTCCCTCCCTCCCTCCCACCCTCCATCCCTCCCTCCCTCCCTCCGTCCCTCATTCCCTCCTTCCCTCCCTCCCTCCTTCCCTCCATCCCTCCCTCCCTCTCCCTACCCCTCGGTGAAGCCTCCTTCCCTCCCTCCC